>NC_089761.1:66353236-66415736 GCF_040412425.1 Macrobrachium rosenbergii
TAGAAAAATAATATGTATATGTACTCAAAAACAGATATGAAACCGAAGAGCAACAAAATATTCAAGAAAACTATGGTTTGAGTCAGAAAAATAAATTGACCGAATTGGGTCTACTGGAGGGCCTCCAAAAATAGATATGGATGTGGGTGAGGGAACCAGGTCCCCAGAATCCAGCCATATTTAACTATTAATTTTTTAGTATTGTTTCGGTTCTCACGTTTTCTCTTTTGTCTTTACGGAGCGCACGAGACGGCAGCTAGTCTAAGAAGCCTGACCTAAAGAAGAAAAATAATCATCTGAAGGGAAATCGGCGGTCCCTGGATGGCTCATCTCTATAGATGGCTGTCACTTTCCTCTCCGCTGCACTGCCAAGTTTCTCCTTACCTATAGACTTTGTTCCACTGGGAAGTAAAATCGTGGTTCCCTCATATCTAAGCCCATTTTTCCCTTCTTTTCTGGGCTTGGAAGTGACTGTCCCCAAAGGTAAGATGAGAGAGATGATTGCAATGTATTGATAAAATAAGGTGATTGTCTCGCCACTTGAATGAGAAGATGCAAACATTCCTGAGAGCAGCGTTGAACTCTCTTTTCTTTTCATCATCGCAAGCAGAAGCCAAGGGGACAAACGACCGAGCACTCTTATCTAGCCCAGAATGATGACAATGAAAAGTACTTCAGGGCAAAATGGCGTTTAAAGTTCTACATCATATCAGTAGAAGGACGAGGGAAAAAAATTATGGTTTAAAACTTTCAGTGTTCTTATCAATAGTTGTTTCTTTTCAATAACTGTTCTGTAAGTTTTTATACGCCACTGCAAAATATTCACATTTCTCTCTGAAAAAATAGATGAAAAAATTCCCCGGATATCTACCCTGGAGAAGTCTTTAAAAGGAGACAATGAAGCGAAAACCTCAACGGAGGACGGACGCGATTTATGAAGCTAGATTAGCAGTGCATGAGAGAGGTGAGAAATTGTAAAATTTTAAATGGAGATTGTGTGGTAGCACAGCACAGGGTGGTTGTAATGGGCTTGGAAATAAAGAACGCAGTAAAAGGTAGGCCTGCACGTTTCCCATCAACAGTCAAGTGGTGGAAGCTGACACAAGAGGAGGAAGCGAGAC
The DNA here is from genome assembly GCF_040412425.1 of Macrobrachium rosenbergii. Classification (NCBI taxonomy): domain Eukaryota; kingdom Metazoa; phylum Arthropoda; class Malacostraca; order Decapoda; family Palaemonidae; genus Macrobrachium; species Macrobrachium rosenbergii. The sequence continues at coordinate 66,354,358 of NC_089761.1, forward strand.
AGGAAATTAAGGAGAGAGTATTGAAGGAAGTTAGATTACTGGAATCACAACAGTATGGTGATAAAGAGAGTGGGTGGAGAGGTGTTGGGAAAAACATCTAGAAAGAAACCTCCTGACGATAAGGAAACCTGGTGATGGAATGGTGAAGTGGTGAAAGCCAAAAAAGATGCAAAAAGATCTGGGAAAAGTATGGACAGCAAGAGAATGCGGAGAGGTACCAAAGACACAAGAAACAAGTAAAGAAGGCAGTTGCACAAGAAAAGTCACGAGCATTAGATGACATGTACAGAGAGCTGGAAACACCTGAGGGGGAGAGAAAAATTCACAGAATTGCAAAGTCGAGGGACAAGAACACCAAGGACTACTCCCATACAAAACAGGTTAAAGATGGTTTTATGCAACAAGGATAAGATAAAGAAGAGGTGGAAGGAATATATGAACACCTGTTAAATGAAGAAAATCCTAGAAAATTCTTTGAAGATGGATTCCAGAACCTTGGTATGACATACTACTAGCAGGAAGGAAGCAAAGAAGGCACTAAAGCCGATGAAAAATGGTAAAGCAATAGGACCAGATGGAATTCCTGCAGAGGTGTGGAAGAGCCTGGGAGAAGAACGAATAGACGTGCTGTGGGACCTAGCAAGGAAAATATACAGTCAGGAAAAGATACCAAAAGAAAGGAGAGAAAGCTTTATTGTTCCTATCTATAAAGAGGAGGGTGACATCCAGGATTGTGCAAACTACAGAGAAATAAAGTTAATGTCTCACACCATGAAAATCTGGGAAAGAACAATGGATCAAAGATTTAAAGAAAATCTATAGGTGAAGGACAGTCTGGTTTCATGCCAGGAAGAGGAACGACAAATTTAGTGTTTGCCCTTCGACAGATAATAGAAAAACACCGGGAAAAGCAGAAAGGACTGCGCATAGTATTCATAGATCTGAAAAAGGCATACGATAGAGTACCACGCCAAGAGGTTTGGAGGTGCATGCGAGTAAAGGGAACACTGGAGAAGTATGTGAAGTTGGTCCAAGATATGTATGAAGGAGCGAAAAGGCAGGTTAGAAGCAGTGTTGGGTTAACTGAATGGATACCAGGGATCTGCTTTAAGTCCATATCTTTTTGACCTGATAATGGATGTGCTATTTCAAGGAATAAGAGACCAATCCACCTGTTGCATGTTGTTTGCTGATGACATCGTGTTATGCAGCACCAACAGAGGGGTAGCGGAGTTAAAACTAGAGCAATGTAGGAAGGTATTGGAAGACAGGTTTAAAGATCAGTCGGGAGAAGACTGAATACCTAAGTTTTAATGAAGATCAAAACTCCGAGATTAGTATGGAAGGGACAAGGTTGAACCGAGTAGGAAAATTTAAGTATCTTGCTTCAACAGTGCCTGATGATGGAAATTTGGATGTAGAAATAACACACAGTGCAGGCTGGATGGAAAAATTGGAGAAAGATGTCAGGTGTCTTGTGCGACCGCAGAATCTATATAAAGGTTAAAGGAAAAACGTATAAGACAGTATGGTGCAGAAACATGGCCGGTAAAGAGAGTGCAAGAGAAGAAATTGGATGCGGTAGGGATGAAAATGCTCAGGTGGATGTTGGAGTAAGAAAAATGGACAGGATAAAAAATGAAAGAATAAGAGGAACTACTAAAGTCGTAGAACTATCAAACAAGGCCCAGGAAAGAAGACCGCAGTGGTATGGCCATGTGATGAGAAGAGATGAGACATATTTAGGGAGGAGAGTGATGCAGATGGAGGTGCCTGGTGGGAGAGCGAGAGGAAGACCAAAGCGAAGGTGGATGGATGTAGTTAGAGAAGATCTGAGAGACAAACAGTTGTCAGAGGACGATGTGTTTGACCGAGTCAGGTGGAGGAAAGCTGACAGAAACATCGACCCCACATAGAAGTGGGAAAAGATGCAGAGAAAGAAGAAGAAGAAGAAGAAGAAGAAGAAGAAGAAGAAGAAGAAGAAGAAGAAGAAGAAGAAGAAGAAGACTTAGCTGTAGGCTATAATCTTCAAGCCCAGCCTATGTACTTCTCCAACCAACTTTCTTTGCCGATCAAGTATCGCTAGAAGAGCAGCAAATGATAAATAATCTTCATATTTTTCCCCATCTTTCTAACTCTATGCACTTAAATTTTTATACAATATTAATTCACTTGAATTTTTATTTTTATTCTGCTGTCACAAATAGCTCTGTCATGGTCAACGGGAGAGTGAAGTTCCTTTCTAAATTATTTAATTTGCTTGAAGGTGGCGCCATTTTGCTGGCTTACGAAAAATATTTAAAGATGATAAAGACAGTTTACAATACGTGAGAGACCCTTAACGGCGGAGGTCGCGAAGGCTGTGCTTCGCCTTAAACACCAGATAATTAATAAAAGGGCGTTTTGCACTATCGGGATGAAGTGACGTCCCTCTTGGCGGACGTTTTTCATATTTTGTCTCATGAATTTTACTGATACCGTAAGTGTTGTTTTGTTTATTATCGTCGTCGTTTTTCTTATTGTTCATGTTTTCATTACCTTTATCGCATGTGCTCTTAGTTATGCATGAGATTGGGTACTTTTTAGATGCCATCTCACACAAACCAATATGATATTTTGGACTATTCATTTCCGCCAGAAACAGCTAGGACGATAGGTTTATTCCCTCTTACCAGTATTAAGACCGAATATTTTCATTATCGCACATTCTTTTGACCTTGGTTATTATATTATTATTATTATTATTATTATTATTATTATTATTATTATTATTATTATTATTATTATTATTATTATTATTACGAAGTAGCTCAACGAGATCCCTAAATCACACTTCTAGACTTTCAAATGAGAATTAAAAATAAAAAAGTTAAAGCAAAAGAAACTGGTCAGTGAGTGAAGAGAGAACAAAAGTGAAAGGCAGAATGAATGCAATTGTGATGGAAGGGTTAACTAAAAAATAAGCCAGGTTAAACACGTGCCTTGACCCTCGGTTAATAACTCTGTCTAGGAAAAAGGATGAACCAAGTAACAGCCCTTATGTGACTGATGCAGGCGGCAGTGTGTTAAATAAGGGAAGACCCGAGAACCAAACGAAGTGAACGTATGATTGTGAAAGAAATCAAAGACGATATCAGATAATCAATAAGCATAAAAAGGAAGCGAAAGAGAAGAAAGAGAACCCACATAAATGTGGGGAAATGTCGGTGATAAACAGACAAAAGCAGACAAACAAGAATTAGGAGAGACGGCGCCAACGATGATGACATAAGCAACTGCGAAAAATGTGGCAATGTCAACCATCACACCAAACTCCATTACCGTTAACAACCACACCAAACCAAAGATGTGAACTGAGGAAAGACACAATAATAACAAAGGCTTTAAAACAATCACTATATCAAGCACAAAGAAAGAATTCGCATTTGCAACAACAGTAACGACGGCAGCCATAACAAATCATTCAGTTAACAGAATGAGGGAGTGAATTTCCTTAACACGAGTTATATGACACAAAAATAGACCCAAATTCAAACAAAAAATTAAAGAATGATCTAAACTAAAATTTGTGTATCATCATGTTTCTACTTCTCGTCACGTAGACCCTCCGCAGAAGCAGACGAATAAAATGAACAAACATTTATTTTTAATAAATAATGGTTTAAGTCTCTCGTTTTTCAGTATCAAGTCTGGCGACTTCCAGGCCCTCACGAAACCAACACTAAGTTGAGAAAAAATAATAAATCGCTTAATCAGCGAATCTGAGCAACGTGCTGCGGTCAGACTTCCTTATTTGGCCACTTGTAGAAATGACACGCTGTTGGCAGAAGTTCCGGTGGCCATTTCTTGAATTTGCGACAGAATTTAGGAGTCCAGGAACAGTGACAAGGGATCACAAGGATGTTCGTTTGTTAATTCACATCCTCTTGTACTTTTGTTGGATGGAAATCACGCTGTCGATGTTACAACACACCTGACATTACTCCTTCTAGATCCTCACCCTGACAAGTGGCCCCCGTAATCGCCTCTTCAGGTGTTAGGAGACACTGCAGTCACGCACACTGCCACCAGCTGAACGAGTTTCTTATAATTGTGGTCTAGCGGTTATGACGCTCATCTCAGTAGAGAGAGGTCCAGGGTTCGAGTCACTGGCGAAGGTAGAACATTAAGGCCACATTCCATAAAAGCTAATGTAAATTAGTTAAAATAAGGTTTAAATTATATACATGGTGGTTGGTTGACGTGACTGCAGGGCATCAAGAGTCTAGCACCCTCATTACCAGATACTTCAAAGAATCAGAAGAGTAATATACCCTGAAAGCCAACTCCTTAGTGCGTGTGTGTGTGTGTATGTGTGTGTATGTTTTCAATCTCCACAACGATTATCCTTTCTTTTTCCATGGTGTTTCCTTTTAAATCTCTTTGCTGAAAATTCTTACTTCACAGAGTCTCTTAGAGAATTCCAAGAAATCATTTAAATAAAGACATATCTCTAATCCAGTACGTGACACAATCAAATATGATTCTCTAGCCTTCGGCCCAATAGCTAGTAAGTTGTCCAAAACTCTGCGGGAAATATTCGCTTTTCCTTTCACAAATTTCCCATTTGAAACAAGAAATCCGTTTACGATAGGGTAACTGGTCAAGGAGAAAACTGCTCCTACCGTTGACCTTAGTTTCGCTGTCCCAGTGGGCCCATACGGCGACACGTAGTTCGTTCCTCGTGGCTCGGCACCGAATTTCGAGAGCCTGAATTCTGTCGAAACGGAATTTTCTCTGAACACGGCGCTTTCAACACTGAGAGGTGCACTTAACTCGGCACTCATCTTTTCACTAAATAGGGGTTTATACTTCTGCTTTCCTTCCTAAAAACAAGCTTGTCCTCTTTAATGTTGAAATCTTTGGCTTATGTGAAATGAGTCTGCAACTTGCTCTTGCGCAGTTTTTCTTTTACTTATCTTTAAACCTTTCTAAAGTTACGAAAATTTTATTACTTTGTGATTGATTTTCATTTATTTTTTTATTAAGTTTCGTTATTTCTATGTAATTTTATTCATCTTTTGTCTACATTTGAAGTTTTGATTTGAATTACGCGTTACATTTCTTCCGTAGGTTTTATATATCTTCTAATTTACTTTACTTTAATTTTACAGTAAATAAAACAAACTTCACAGTAAAAATCTATAATAATTGAAGGATCCCTGTTAACAAAATCTGCAAAAGAATATAAAAAGGTTAAGTAGGTACGAATAGGAATTTCATTAACTGAGTAACTTGTTGACATTTTGCATAAGATATCGACAGGGAAATGAATAATTTGTTATATTTTTGTAAAGGTTTAAAACAGTTATCAAACTTTTCTTACCAGACAAAGTGCACAACATGAAGACTTGCCAGTTCCTCAATTTCAGATTTTCGTCAAAATAAAATGCCAAGTCCAACGCTGAGAGTAACAAACAAGAGTATATCAACACAGGATTACTTACTTGACAAGACGAAGCGCACATGGTATTATTTCCTTATCAGCTGAACGCATTTGGAAGACTATTTGAAACCTGCTGTCACTTGACACTTGTTTGTCTCTCAGCAAGAGGGGAAACCAGACACAAAGGAATTGGCCACAATTTAGTGTCGGGAATGTGGCCGCGTGGCTCCGTTCTTGTGGGAAAAGGCTCAATGCAACTGCACTTTTCCAGACTCGATTATCCTTCTCTTGCCCTCTGGGTTCTTAATCAGAACTGCCGAATCCCACTTTGTTGAAAGACACCGTTCTTTTACACTATGAATAAGTAAATAGATATGAAAATGATTTGATTCACTGGATACTGGGTTGTCACATTAAAGACTAGTATTAGAAATCTTTCATCCCTTTCACCATGAAACTGTGGAACGGCCTCCATGGCACTGTAGTGTTGTCATGGTCCATCAAGCGCCATAAGCCATTACCCTTAACTATTTTGACTCACGTTGTTGTTTAAGTATGACTAGTTTCACTGGGTCGTCGGTTTACCTCTGCTGTCATTCACATTTATTGACTTCTGTTGATCTGCTGTTTTCACACATATGGAAATTCTCTTCTGTGGGAAATGGTTATTTAGCCCTCTTGAATAGTGATGATAATCATGCATCAACAAATTCCCCAGAAAATTTCATTTTAGTTCACGTAGGACTATTTTACTGATATTCTGCTGGCTATCTTAACAATGTTAAAAGCAAACGTAACATCTGTATGTAAAACAACATAATTGTAGACAGGTGACCAGAAGAGTTGTGATGAACGATGAAATGTAGTAATTAGAAATTATTATATGCAATGTTGAATATATCATGAATGATTTATCTTCTAAAATTCTTAATTTATTGATGTAATTCTCACTTCATTCTGTTTCTCCAGACGATTACCATATCGCTATCAACAAAACAAAATTTATCAGACCTCGCCAAATGTTTTTTTTACATAACATATTTGCAGTTCTAGAACTCGTCTCTCAAGGCCAGATCTCTGTTGCCCCTTTCTAGAGCAGCTTTGCAAACCTCTTTGTCAAAGATCTTTTCGACATTAATTTACACTGAATTATTCTTGAAGAAGGTCAATGATTAACACAATATCATGTTTATGGGACGCTTCAGGCAAGAAAATACAGTTAATCTGCTTGCTGTTTTACCCAATAATACGATATGTTTGAAGATGTTTTCTGAAATGTTCTTGATGTTGCATTTGGTCAAAGGCATCTTTATATCAATATGATGTGTTTGGTCTCAATGTTCACCATGTGTTGTGAATGTGTTCATAAAAGCTGAGTTAAAAGTTTTGATGCTTTTAATTAACCGTGCAAGCCCTTAAAAATAGCTTGGACAATTTTTATGCACAATGAAACATACATATTTTCATTGCTTCATCTTCCATGCCTCCATTTAACTCTTATACAGTCTTAGTTTAGCTCCCTATATCCTCAACAGCCTCCATATTGCACTGCTGTCAGTTCTGTCAGAGTTTCCTCTGGATCCGCCTGCGTTCCACTCAGAGCTGCCTTTCCCTAGCTCTTTTCTTCACCCACCATCTTCATTTCCCTTTATATTGCTTTCCTTCCAGATTATAAGCCCCATCGGTTTTCCTAATATACTTTCTTGCTGAGATCATTTTTCATGATGCGCACATTTCTCTTTGTCCAAACCCATACTGCTCATTCCTTAAGAAACCATCCGTTCTGTCTTTCATTCTTAATCAAAGACTTTATATAAGCCTTCTCAGGTGTAGTCTACTTGGGAATTTAATGAGTTTTATGAAAAAACGAAATCTTCGAAGGTATAAATCTCAACTACTTATGTTAAGATGAATCTAAAATCACAGTTCAAAAACAAACAATAACAAATGAAACCCTGATATTTACCATACTGCTTAACATATTCAAAGAAGAGAAACTTCGGGTAAAAAGTACAATTAGTGGTGGGAAAATTACTCCGGAACTGAAAAAATCCGCGGCCACACTACATCTTCAAACTTCCGTCCAATCCAAGCCCATCACTGTCAATTAATGGCAACGGGTTTGGATTATGCCTATCTGCACTTGTCAACTCTGTTGACCTAGTACTGAAATCAAATCTACTTCTTACGTACGCTCTATATTTATTCCAGAAAAAGACTGTAGGGTAGCATACAGGAACTCCACATAGCGCAAAATCCTCTCACACCAAGCGTCCCGTTGTATTGCACTTTAGATGATAAAAATATCCATTTATTCGTGTGTTTTGTGATGAACTGTTAAGAACTTTACAGATCTGTGACTTTATCTCTGAAAAAGAAGTGAATGAAAAGTAGGATTTTCACTCAACTACTCAGACGTTTGTGTGTTGCTTCCCATCGCTCGCGTGCGTTCGTTTGTCCGTTCCCCAGTATCTAGACCTTGGTTTGCCCTCTTAGTTCCGAATTTCCACTTCCCTGCTTTCCTTTGACAATATTTATTTTTAGTATATTTGGAATTACGGAAAATTTCTGTGAAAAGGATTTACGTCATTTCCTTTCATGTACCTAGTATTCATTCATAACGTTTCTTTCTGCCTCATTTTTTCTCCCTTTTATGGTTTGATTAATTAAAGATGATCCCGTTCAGCAACTAAATTCCAGCTCTGCATCTAAGATATGATAAGTTTATCAAGGAAACTTTAAAAAGTATTGTTTTACAAAATATTTTTGAAATCATTTACTCATATATGAAAGAGTCAGATACTTCTTGGCATGTTTGGTGAGTAACATGATACGCAAAAAATGCAAAAAGCCAGCTGTTAATGATTATGCTAGGGTTCTTTAATGGCAGTGGCTTGTACGCTCCTTTAACTACATGTTAATCATCTTACATTTTGATCTCTCTTTCTCTCTCTTTTCTTTTCTTCTTCTTCTTCTTCTTCTTCTTCTTATGACATTTTGCATTCAAAATGTCCCTGTTCTTCTCCGAGCGTCATCCTCAGTTTTTGTCTTCTATTCCCGATTAGCGTTAGTGAGGTAATATCATGTTTCTATCACACTGTCTGGCAGCGTCAGGCAACTCAGCAGACCCTTCAGTTTACCAGCAGAGACTATGCACTTACACCACAGTCATTATCGTAATTTCTCCCGAAGTAAAATGCAGTAAAACATTTTTTTTTATTTGCTTTTGCCCTTTTGTGACCCCAAGAAACAGAAAACAAGGCATAGAGACAAAAATAAAAATACATTTCTTATACTCTATGTAACCCAACCCCCCGCAAAAAAAAAAAGCAACAGAGAAAGCCTGAATTATTGCGCAACGCTAGAAGGCTGTCTCCCTCGAACAATTCTTGCTCTGAGACGGCAGCATGAATCCCGAACAAATGTCTTGCATATGTCCAAGGTCCTAGAGGACTGTAATTAGTGCGATTATCCTTGCAATATTAGATAAGCCCTCCATTGTTTTCAAGATATAAAGGAACTTTCAGGGTGTGAATGTTTATAGCTGGAAATTCACATAACGTGTGTAAGCGTTGTTTTCACCATCATTATCATTATCAGTATAATTTACTAGAGTTATTATTATTGCTGATAATCTTTACCATATTCATGCTAGGCATGTCACTTGCTGCCTTCAGATTATGGTCATGTGAGGCCTTTGACTGACATCGCTTACCTCCACTTTGATTGACGTCATTCTACATTTTGAGGTCACAAGCATATTCTATGCAAAAATGAAAAAAAAGTCTATTAAACAACTATTTTGCTTTGTAACTTATGCGAAAACGTTTAATCTTTAAATGCTCACTGTTGGTGCTCAAAATTGAAATGGGGTTTTTGAAAATTGGTTGGTAATAAGTGCCATGCTATAGAGCCCTAAAGCCAGAGTTCAGCCAGCGCACCGCCGGATAATTTTTCGCTGGGTAACATGCTTGTCAGCAAGGAGTCCCCATGAAAACAAACGTATAAAATGCAAGTAATATTATTTTAGATGAAAAAATATTAAAATCATAGTGCGCCCCTTGGTCTTTTAAGTGAAATTCGATATGATGAGCGAGTGCTTTTAACTATGGCAGTTAGTTATTAGAGTAAACTTTTATGTATTCATAATTCAGCATTCATATCTCGGTATTTAAATATTTTTCATCTTCTCCAAAGATACATTTCCAGAATTTGCAACCTGGAAAATCTCTTCTCTTCAAAGCTCAAGAGATTTGTATTTTTTTTTTTTTTTTGTGGGGGATGAGATGAATGATGGCAGCTGTAAGTGTGTTGTGAAGAAATTCTAAACTATGGAGCAAGACGCCCTTGACACACTTCGATTGAAAACGATCGGTATATTTACTGGAACCGGAGGTTCAGTCTGTCACCCTTCGGCTCTTCACCTCGGTGGTTTTGTGTTATTTCAAAATAAAAGCCTGGAGGCTGAGTCATCGTCGTCCATTTAGTTATTCGGTGCCATAAACCTACTGTTAAACTGGAAAGGTGAGAAAGGCAAGGAAGCTGCCCTCTGATACTCAGTGACTGATGTGTCATCTTCGTGGTACTTACAGCTGATCGATCCCACATTGTCAGCGCTTGAGAACCTTTGTTTGCATTGGCAAGAATTCCCCTAAAACATTATGATCTACTTTTTTTTAATCCATAATGATATTTTCAGATCTAACTATTTCACTTTTTTCCAGATTATTCGCCTATAACTGACGAGTTGTATCCCGATTAGAAACTAATATATAATCATAGAATGTATATGTAACTTTTGCATCACTTCTGTAACGGTAGGGACTTGATGGTGAGATTAAATAATTATCAGTGCTATATAAAGGCTATAATCCATGACAATATGGATATATATATACATACATACATACATATATATATATATATATATATATATATATATATATATATATATATATATATATATATATATATATATATATATATATATATATATATATATATATATATATATATATATATATATATGCCATAAATGTCTTTTTATATACAATTCACCATACCTGGGGAATATCTTACACCCAGGGGGAGTTACAAATAATAAGTGCTTCATCACCATCACCAGTGGGATTCAACCTGCTGCCTATTTGGGAGACAAGGACTTACATTGAGTTTTGAAAGCTCTTGTCATCCAAAATTAATGTGCTTTCTTTGTTTCCCAACCAGACGGTAGTTCGAATCCCACTGGTGACGAGCAATTATCGATTATAATTCCCCTTGGGCGTAAGTTACTCCCAATGTATAGTGAACTGAAAATTAAACATTTAAGGATTAATATTTTTTAATTCAAAAACTGTCATGGTGTATGTAACAAAAATTCATATACATACAAGTAGTCCTCTACATACAAACTTTCAACTTACAAATTTTCAAAGATGCAAACTTGCATGTCCGCATGATGTAAGGGATCTTTCACATACTTCACTGACGCTTTTTCTAGTATAAAGTAAAGGTTTTTGTTTATTATAATCTTTATTTTATGTATAAAGGTGAAATTGTCTTGATAAAAAGCTTAATGATCACACAATGCTTTATGCCGTGGGCCAACTACCATGCTGGATGATTAGGCTCACTTTGTTCAACTTACAAACCACCTCTCGGGACGGAGCTGCTTTGTATATAGAGGACTACCTGTATAGGTACGATATTTTTGTACAGTCCATTACTTGGAAACCCTACTTAAGGACTGACAAAGAGAACACATACTGTATAACTGATGAGTTTTCCATAAATACAAAAGTTGGCAATTAGAACAGGAATTCTTGTTATTTCAATATTTCTCATAACAACAACTTACGCAGATTAGTCTTCCCACCTATAGAAAATTGTTATTGTTAATTCATAAAATCAAATTGTCCTCGACCAAATTTTTTTACGCTTGGTAAACTTGTTTTTATAGAACATGCAGCATGCAGTGTTCTGTAAACATCTAAGCGGTGATTTGTGATTCTATAACCACACAAACCTCAGATTTTTTAATGCCTATGCTGAAAAAGGCTAGAGAAATCCGTAGAGTTTTCGCATTTTATGTTGTCGCTCGATTCCTTGACTTGTTTCCTCTCTCTCTCTCTCTCTCTCTCTCTCTCTCTCTCTCTCTCTCTCTCTCTCTCTCTCTCTCTCTCAAGATTATTACTGAATACGTATGGTGAAGATTATATACAGTAAATATTGCAAATTTTCCAGATCAAAAGTCAGTGTTATTATTATTATTATTATTATTATTATTATTATTATTATTATTATTATTATTATTATTATTAATGGAGAACATTCTCCAATGACAATTACAATGCCGACGGGGAATAAAGCAACTATTCGCAAAAAAAATCTGGTAAAAATATCAAGTACTTAACCATGTTTACATGTAGTTTCCACAGCAATAATTAGATAGTTATCATCTATTTCTCGCGTATCTCTAAGATAGAAGGTGTTTCCTGATAAGTAATGTTTGATAATCGGTAAATAGGGCAATTTCCATAAGTGTATAGGAAAAGAGGAATATTACCAATTTACTTCTACATTTGAAACTGATGGCTTGCTTTTAATGATAGAGAGCGGGATGAGGATACGTATTCCACTTACGCTGCTCACTTCAGATGATGCCAGACAGAGAAGACAGCTTTGTTCGTGCAGTCTTTATAGGGCTAAGTGGCAACTCAAACACGAAAGTATATAAACATTCGGCGACTGACATAAACAACCAAGGATTCATTACCGGACAACAATCCTTGTTCTTAAGTAACTTTCTTTATTCACAAATAGCAAGAGAAAAATCTGAGGTTTAATGCTTTTTTTTTATTTTTACTAAAACTGGCGTCACAACAATGAGGTTATTGGCGCCCAAGGTCTATTGGCACCGATGTGAAGTTTAATACATGGAGAACAATAATTAATAAAATCAGCTGAAATTTTGTAATATATATATATATATATATATATATATATATATATATATATATATATATATATATATATATATATATATATATATATATTTATATATATGCATATATTTATATATATATATGAGTGTGTGTGTGTTTGTGAGTATTATATATGTATTTATTTATATATATATATATATATATATATATATATATATATATATATATATATATATATATATATACACACACATATATATACATTTGTTTATTTATTTATATATGTGTGTATATATTGTATATGTATTATATATATATAATATATATATATACAGTATATATATATATTTTTTTTTTATGAGGTTGACTTTTAATATGTATATCATCCTATAGTTTTGATATATTTACTCTTTTATTTATAATGTATTGTGTGTAATAATAATAAATGTTGAAATATCATATGTAGTGTAATGTCAGGTATCAACAGAGTTAGTGCTTTAGATAACTTAACAGCATAATTTAGAATTAATAATACATTTTAATAGTAACGTAGTATGTGATCGTGCATTTTGTCCCCTGGCAACAAATGTTCTTTACTCTTAATTTGGTATGTCATGGTTTGCTTCGATTGTTGTCACAAGGATAATGAGTTAACTAGTGCAGGAATGGCAATCAAGTCTGTAAAAGCTTTGGCCCATACAAGAAAAGACAAATGATTTCGCATTGTTTCATGTACTGTTCTGGAAACCAACTTTGGTTCTTCGTCTTTGTTTTGAAAGCGTGCTGTTTGTGGCTGGCCAGTAACTGTCTGTTTTGATTGTGTTGAGATTTCGTTAAGGGCTTCGTCCCATACGATTTTCTGCTCAAATTGTATATGCCTTTTTGAGAGTAAATGCAAGTATCTGACGACTACATTGTGTTTTGTAAGATTGCATTGCTCTGCTTACATATTGTTCTGACGTCGTCTGATTGTTTCATTCCCACTGGAACCCTAAAGTTTGTTCATTCTGATTTCAGAGACTGTTAGAGTTGGTTCTCTCTCTCTCTCTCTCTCTCTCTCTCTCTCTCTCTCTCTCTCTCTCTTCAAATAGAAAAGTTAATGTAAAATATTTGTGTGGTCATTACTACTAAACTTAGCTTTTGAGATCTGAATTTAGGAAAACTGTAACGGCACCATACAAAAAAGTATGCTTTGTGGATTTTGAGAAAGTTTTCACAAGCTTATATAAGGTAAAGTGAAATTTACTGATTAGTACCATGGTATGATAAGGTATATTAAGAAATTTTACCTTAGTGAAATTATTATTGATAAATCTTTTGTTTATTTTTGTGTGTAATTGTGTTTGTAATCTCTTGATCTTTCACATTTTATATATTGGTGATTTAACATTTGTTTACTTAGCATTTGAAACATTTCTTGATAATTTAACAATGCATACTTGATTTAATTTTCATTTACTAAGATTTTCTTTTCAAATCTTGAGTAATTTTTGATAGTTTAAATTTTCTTGATCTATTTAATTTCTTGATAAATTAAAGTTTTTGTGATTTAGTTTTTTCAATAATTTAACTCAAGAATTAATTAAATTTTTGTGTTATTTTCAAGTAATAGTAAATTTTTCAGATTGTGAATTCTAATCATGAATTTTGAATTTAAAAATAATTTTTTGTATTTAGTGTTTTTCAAGAAGTGTTTCATTTACTGACCACCAGTGAAAGGATTAATTGTGTGCATAAAGCAAAGTGATAAACATGTTTTGTTCCTTTTGTTTTGGTGAAGTGAATTAAGACCAGGGAAACAGTTAAAGTTGTTTGATGGAGCGATGCTCTTTTACTCTAGTATATTTCTTGATTAACTGTTGATACCTCACACTTGTTTTGATAAATTTTGATAACTTACTAATCACACGTGATTAGTAAGTTTGTTAAGGTATCACTGTTGCCTGTAGAGTATTCAGTCGTAATTTTTATTGTTATGAGAGTTCAGGTATCTGGCTGAAGTGAGGTAAATTTTTGAAATCTGTGACTAGTTGTGTAATAACCACGTACTTGATACGCTTCGTGACAATACACACACACACACACACACACACACAAAACATATATATATATATATATATATATATATATATATATATATATATATATATATATTGATATATATTAGAGAGAGAGAGAGAGAGTTGTTTTCAATTAAAGCCTTTTCCATAATAGGTACTGGCTCCTGAAAATAGACAAGGCAATGATCACTGCCGCAGTCATATAACTGAAATTCTTTTCTAAGATGGACTAGAAATCTATCCACCAAAAATTCTAGACTTGGAAACCTTACTTTCTGCCAATAATAGATGTCTTATTGAAGAACTGAATGGGTGGTTTTCTATACACTGATTCATCTTGCTATGAATATTTTGCCGCAAATAATTCTAATCTCTTTTATTTGCGGTCGTCAGTCATTGAATTTCTCTCTCAACTCTCTCTCTCTCTTCTCTCTCTCTCTCTTCTACTGTTCACCCTTTCCCTTTTTCTAATGCCCAGGGCAGGGCATAAAGGGCATCCTTGTGCTCTCGGCGCTGACCATCAACGACGTCGTTTGTCTCAGAAGCTCTCGAGGGATGGTGTGGAGGTAGGAGACCTTTGCCTCTTCACTATTTTATTTCTCTTCTTCTTCAGGCTCTCTTTCGCTTCTTCATTCGACTTCTAAACTGTGTAGTCGTTTATTTTAGTTCACTTCTTTGTCTCTCCAAGGTTTCTGCACATCTTGTGAACGAATGACGTATCGAGTTACAAGTTCGAAGATATTTTTCTTATCTCTTTTGTATGTGAAAGTTAGGAGTCTATACGAGCCTTAGAGGCTATCCTCTCAATATACCTGGAAACTTTTGCCTTAACTCATTTAATGATATGCTTACATGCAAGCTCTGCGAAAATAATATATGAACATTGGCGTGCATATCGCTCTGTATCTAATACTTTTGCAAGAAAAATGACTAATTCTTCTTTGTTAATATGAAAGCAGTTTTTTCCTTTCTAAAAATAATTAATGAACATGGAAAGGACCCCTCACGCCTTGAAGGCCATATCTTGAGGGTGTGACCTTCAAGGTTATTCAGGACAGACAGGGAAATTCCTACCACACAAAGAGGAAGAACTTATGACTAGCATTGCATATGAAGGCACAAGGTTCAGTAGAGAATTGAGAATTCCCTATACATAGTTTATGCTGGCCACACTACCACATCTTCAAAGGGGTTTACAGTACCACAAAAGCCAAGGTGCCATTGCCCAACACTGAAGAGACGCAGAACCGAGGACATGAGTGGAGAACTTGAAGGTTCGAAATCGTCCTCACTGAGCCAAGACACGAACATTTTATGATAGCAGAGTTTTCTCATTTTCTCTGCAAAAGTCCCTGATTAATATGCACATCCTCTGGCTACCTCACGCTTCCTTTTCAGAGATGTAATCCGGCATATGGACGCACATCGAACGATATCAATGATAGGAACAGAGACAGGAGACATAAAAGAATTGGGAGAAATGTAAGCCTCATCAAAGAATACTCAAATGTTGAGAGTGTTTCGTAATATGTAATATTAAAGTAGATACAAACTGATGTATTTCAGATTTTTTTAAACCTCTAAGAAAATCTATTCTGAATTGCTAACCTGCATGCGAATACTGATCCACTCCTAATGGAGTAATGAAGGTAATTTCTTTAAAAAAAACCTACAGTTTGCATTAACAGACTAGTTATTTATAGATTTACAGCCACCTCAAAAAAACTGATGACTTTCTTCACTTTTTATTAGAAAAAATAAGCTTGGCACAATCACTTCACTCTTAAAGCACACCACATATTCTTTACGTTTCAATTAAATAGAAAGAATCTTGGTTACATATTACTGATCAGAACAGCAAGTCTTTCAATCTCTTGATTGTTTCTAGTGCGAGGAAACCTACCTATGTTTCTGGTAACGTTCTGGGTACAGCGCTAACAGGTGTTTCTGCTAAAGTAAGGGTCAATGGCTTCGAGTTTACCGGGTCTCGGTTATTTAGTATAATCCCAGTACCACGACGGAAAAGCGGTGACTAGAGTCCAACGCCATTTGGAAAACAACGCGAAGTGATTGTGCAGTTACAAAAAAATATCTGAAATAAGCTCTAAACTTCATCCTGCCACGAAACGGAACCAGGCATTACCACAAATTTTAACGCAATTCGTTTAACGGAAAACCATCAAAATCAATACTAATTATCGACGCATATTTCACAACTGTTGTGGTGTTAATGCCCTGGTAAATCAACAAAGTTGGATTTTGATAATGTGAGTGCTCCCAGTTTATTTAATAGAATTTGCCTGAATGTCATAGTAAAGGGAACAGAGCTTACCAATCTTCCAAGAGAAATTCTGACAAAACTTTAAAACCAAACTTTCAAGAAAATGTTTATCCTAATCTTCGGTTAACCAAACTGAAATCCTTTATTTCTTGGGAACTTACCCAACCCTCATGACAAAGCACAAAGTTAATTATGGCTTAGTTTAACCAGACCATTCAGCTGATTAACAGTTCTCCTAGGGCTGGGCCGAAGGATTAGACTTTATTTACGTGGCTAAGAATCAAGTGGTTACCGAGCAACGGGACCTACAGCTTATTGTGGAATCCGAACCACACTATACCGAGAAATGAATTTCTATCACCAGAAATACCTCTAATTCTTCATTGGCCGGCCGGACACGACGATGCACAGTTGCGATGCTGGGCTGTGGAGGGAAAGAATCTAATGCCACTCAGCCTGATACAGATTATTTTAGCTAATTTTGCAAAACAAACTTGAGGTTCAAGTGGCCTTAAAAGGAGGTGGCCTGCATCTCAGTTTATGCCGAGATTTGGCTACTTATTATATGACCAAAAATAACAGCAATACTATATCCGTACTTTAATGGTCGTTTGTTTTCGAATTCTGTTCGTTGGCTGGTGAGAAGCTTCTCCACGAGTTTCTTGTCACCGGGGATCCTGTTAAGCACTTATTATTACAGGGTCGCTAGATGTTCTAGGAGTTGAGAAATGGTATTTTCAGTGCGGATTTTTCTTTCTCTCTCCCCACCTACTTACTTAACCACCATGCCTGCCTTGTACTTAACTGATGACTATTATACAGTTTCTTAAAAGGAACAGAATTGTGGCAATCAGTCAGTCTCGAGAGGTAAGGACGAAGCAATGCGCTAAAGTTACGAGGCAATTGGGAACACTACGAGTTTAGGCTTTCAAATGAAAGAAGTCATTCTGAAAATGTTTGATATGAATCCGGAAGCAAAAAGAGATAGAGATTTCGCGTATTACTGACTTCGGAGTACCTGGGTTATCTAAAGGCTAGATTTATTTCCTTGATTAAATAGATTTCATCTCCACCTCTTGTTAACATACCAAGTTTTGTCTGCGTCTCGTTTCCTCTTCGCAACCATTCTAATTAAAAAAATGAGAAAAAAATCGGAGTTCTAAAAAAAAAAAAAAAAACCAAAGCCAATCTCGAAACCAGCATTTAATTTAAACTGGTACACCTTCGTTTGTTTTTATATTCCCGATTTTTTTTTTTTATGTTCCTGTGTCTTTCATTTCCTTTTCTATCGAACCAAAATATTTTCTTAAAGCTGTGAAAGTTTCGTAAAATAAATTATCAGCTCAGTTATAACAATCAGCACAAAGATTGGAGTGAAACAAACTACAAGTAAAAAACAAATTTTAAAATGTCCCTGGAGTCTTTTCATGATAGCATCTATTGAACTGAAACGAAATTTACTCGGTTGCTTTTTGAGCACAACCAAACTAACGATCCTTGAAACTTACTGCCATTCATCTTTTCCAGAGATTTTTATCCACTCGCATTCTTTTGTTATAAACTCTCTCTCTCTCTCTCTCTCTCTCTCTCTCTCTCTCTCTCTCTCTCTCTCTCTCTTCGAGCACCTGCACCTTTTACAAAAAACTTATCAGAATGTACAGCTATGTTTTGAATGAAGTGAATGGAGAGCAAGGCAATGTGATAAACAGGGACAACCGCTCGCTTGAATGTCTGGTCAGAGGCCGTGAATGCCCTTCAATTGCATGTGTATTTCTGGTCCTTGTAAACTTTTAGTTGTGTGCCATTTTGGGCTGCGTGTATAAGAGACATAAAGGTGTTTACCAAAGACATATCATAAACTCCAACAGTTCTGGGACATTGGAACATGTGGCTCCTGACCACAAGAACGATTTCCCAGTGTCAGTTGCTCCCTGTCTAACAGCCGAGGGACGGTCGCCCTTAAACCGCACTGGCGGTAAGGGCAAATTTAATGGGATCCCGTAAATAAATGTAATCGCTATGACATTCATGAATGGAATCTGAATTTGCCGCAGTTGTCTCAGTGAAAGAAAACTAATTTGGTTTGTATTATGATAAGCATTTACGCGTTGTTGTGTTGTGGGGTATGGCGGCAGAAACGCTGGAAGTCATGTTTTTCTGTGCTCAAGTCTATTGAGAATAATGGTCCTTTTTCTTATTTTTATGAGCTCTGAGATGTGAATGATTGTCTCCTTTAACCGTGGAATCTGGACCATGCGGGCTACACTTCACGAAAGGTTGAGGAAGAAGCTTTGTAGTTGTCTGCAACGCTTCAAAAAAAAAAAAAAAAATTTGTTTTCTTCTTTAGAACTTTGGATGTCAAGATATCTAAACTTAGCCACATAGCACTTGGAACCCGGAGGATTTTTATTATATTATATATATATATATATATATATATATATATATATATATATATATATATATATACATATACTATACAATCAATCAATCATTTCCTGTGGTGGCGTGAGTTCATCCAGGCCCTAAAATCCTCGTGGGTATTCATAGGAAATGATTGATTGATTGTATATATATATACATATATATATATATATATATATATATATATATATATATATATATATATATATATATATATACAATCAACCAATCATATCCTGTGGTATATACGGGGGTGCATAGGGCCTGGGTGAACTCACGCCACCACATTCTACCCTGAGCTATCTCCTCAAGATCTCTCCAATACTCATTTCCTGCTTCGTGCCTCATTTTCCTCAACCACGTCTCCTTTGGCCTACCTCTACCTCTTCTACTAAGGGCAACCCACCCCTGTGTATCTTGTACTATTCCCTGTCTTCTGTACACAAGTCCTAGCCACTTCCAGCGTGAAAACCAAACGTGCTCATCCACCGGTTGCACCCCCCTTACTTCTCTAATTCTGCTATTTAATATTCTGTCCCTCCAATAAATTCCTAATATCCTTCTAACCTCCTTATTTTCAAATACTAAGAGGTAGAAGAGGTAGAGGTAGGTCAAAGGAGATGTGGTTGAGGAAAATGAGGCGTGAAGTAGGAAATGAGGACGGGAGATCTTGAAGAGCTAGCTCAGGGTAGAATGTGTGGCATGAATTCATCCAGGTCCTATGCATCCCCGTGGGTATCACAGGAAATGATTGATTGATTGTATAGTATATGTGTATATATATATATATATATATATATATATATATATATATATATATATATATATATATATATATATATATATATAAATATATATATATATATATATATATATATATATATATATATATATATATATATAATATATATATATATATATATATATATATATATATATATATCTATATATATATATATATATGTATATATATATATATATATATATATATATATATATATATATATATATATATATATATATATATATATAATATATATATATATATATATACATATATATATATATATATATATATATATATATATATATATATATATATATATATACATATACATATGTATGTATATATATATAAATTATATATATATATATATATATATATATATATATATATATATATATATATATATATATATATATATTGTTATGTGTGGGGCTTAGCTGATGAGTTTATTAATTAATTAACATAATTTATGAGGCCCTGAGTTGCCAATGACCCATGTAACCTGTCAGTTAAAGTTACCATTAACCTCAAAGACAGACAATTACTTAATTAAATAAGGCCGCCAGTGGGGAAACACAATACAAGGGATAAAGGGTTACCCTGCAACACATGGATTACATCAAACCCCCTTACTTCCCAATTGGTCCCAACAAAGAATGAATGTGTAGTTATAGTGAGGAAATTACATGAACTTTTGCCCACGTCGGACACTGTCAATTTTCCCTTGCTTCAAGTAGAGTTATAATGCAACGAAGTATGTGTGATACTGTACGAAGTTGTATTATTGAAGGCTAATTCTCTTCCAAACAATGGAATCGAGACATAAGGCTGCCTGAATGCTGAAAATTACTTACTTAACCTTCCCTAATTCCTAATTACTGCATGGGAATAGTTGAGTGTCGCTAAGCAATATTAATTATTCTTACACTATACTTTATAAAAGTAAATTGGTTATACCAATATCATAGATGGTGGTGAAGAGGAAAAACATAGGAACTGGAAATATAGAAAAATATACTAGCTAGTCGACGAAAATTTGGCAAATTTCAAACTTACCATTGATGTAGGTCGCGGCACATGCAACTGACGATCGGAAGTCTTGAAAATAGCTGTTGTCTCACTAATATCAATGAAACAGTAAGAGGGCAAGTACAGAGAATTAGTTATATATCACGTGTGTGCATTCCTCTACCTCCCGGCTCTCTCTCATCTCTTTCGGGGTCTAATGCTGGGTTGTTTTCGCATCAGTATGTCTTTATGCCTTGGGGCAGTCTGAAATTTGGACAAACATCACCGATACATAGAATAGGGGAAAAAGAAGCTTAAGACCTCCTTTACTAGAGGTTACTTGTTGAACCCTCCTTATGGTGTTAGGCCCCCAATGCTAACAAAAGACATTACTTTTTTTGCAATACCCAGCATATCCCTGCATATATGAAGACGCCTTCTTGTTTTTGTTTGTGTTATTTTCCTACAATAAAATGCATAGAGGGTGAACAGCAGAATACTTATAAAAGCTCCCCCCCCTTAAGAAGGCCTTCACTCCCTTTCGAGCGTGAAGGTCTGTACTAAGCAAGCTGTTCGCCTCTATTATGTTACTCTTCTCCCCTGAGCAAATTTGTCCCATGCAGTCTGACTAGCTACAGATCTACCTAACTCTAGATAGAATATGAGCTTTGATCACTTATATTACAGAATCCTAACTGTACTTAAAGGTGCTTACAGTTATTACATGCTACTTCCTATAATCATGATGTCTTAGACCTAGCCTAATGGTACATTCTATGGTAATCCCTAGCCTAACCTATCCTAACACAACCGTAGCGCCAACGTAAGGGACAATGAACTGGCTAAATTACAAGGTTTCTGCAATACAATTGGTAACTACTGGTTAATACATGAGGGTTGCCTCATATGATAAATGCTTGCCTCACTGAGGGCTTAGGCCATGCGTGTTATGAACGTAGTGGCTTGTTTTACAATGGTTTAGATTGTCTGATTTTAGTTACACTACTTACGTGATTACTGCAGCTCTATCTAAAGTGGAAGGGACAAGGTTACTAGTCTGATGTACTTAATCTGGTCTAGGCTACTGTATGAAAAAGAGATCACACTGGCTACCTCCTCTGGGCAAGGGGCCAGGATCACTCTTAGATGGTAGGGCACTGTGCCGAGAGGGCACTCATGTCAGGATGAGCTCATGACTCTGCAACTACTTGGCTCTCTTCCATCCCTTTTTCTTCTTCTTTGGGAGGTAATGAGGACACCGGCTCTGGGGAAAGGCCAGAAGGGCTAGCGGATGGGAAGCCAGTGGTAACTTCAGAAGCTACCGGAGGGCTCCCTACCCCAGCCGCTGCAACAATCGGCGCAAGAGCGATCTCGACCTCTGCATCCGAGGAGGCCAGTTCCTGGTCTCCCAGAGAAGGTGTAACAGGTTGGTCCACCAGGGGTTCATCCTCTGGGGACTGATTTGGTGAAGAAGAAGTGTCGGGTGCCGAAGGTTCTCCAGTTGCTATGATTAATGCCGTGGGGAATCCTGAATCTCCAGGAGGAGGATCCACCTCATGCTTTGGACCAGGCACAGGGTCCTTTTTAACTGATGGCTCAACGTCCATGCCGGACAGAGTGTGGCACTGCTCAGTGCTCGCAAGTGGCACTGGCAGAGGTTGAGGGTCAGGCATGCCTGACAAGGGGTCCGGAGGTGCAATACCTCGCGGATGGCTTAAATTTGGCTGTGTCAGAGATTCCTGCCCCAGCTGGGCATTGCTTACTTGGGCAGCCCTCCCAATTTGTGGAGTGGCCTGTCTGTTGGCATGTCCTACAGTGGTACTGCTCCTCCTGAACGTCTCTTCGGGGAGAGGGAGGACCTCTTTGTTGGCAACCCTTTCACGAATGGAGAGGGCTAGGCCAAGAACGGCTCAGTGTGTGCCCCTTCCGCTGACCACTTTGGTGGGCAGAAGGTGGGTTTTCGTGTTGATTGAGTTCTACAGTCTGGGCCTCCATGGAGGAGGTAGTGTGGCTGTGAAGTAGCGTTGGTGAAGGGCTTCCCCAGAGAAGGTCCCGACCCAACAGGAAGTCCACTCCGGGCCGAATTCCACCCACCATGTCAAGGCGGTGGGGTAGCATGCCCCAAGGTGTCATGACCTGGAGCTTGACCGTGGGAACAGTAATGGTGTGGCCCTCTATCCACGTCATCTCCCATCGGGTTTTCTTGTCAACCGTGGCACTGGCTGGCACTTGGGCCCTGGAGATCAGGCTAATGTCTGCCGCAGTGTCTGCTGTGACCGGAAGGGTCACGAGCAGGCTAGAGCACTTAAGAGGGGCCACCGAGATGAACTGGGTCTCCAGTCTCTTGGGGTAAAGGATCTTTTGCGGCCCGAATGGGGAAAATGAGGTGCTGATGAGGTTGACGAACTTGGTAGTGGGGATATGATGTGGACAGGCCGGATGTCCAGCACTGTAGTGGCTGGCAGCACCACAGGATTTGCATGGGCCTCTTGTAGGGCCTCGGTGGACTGCAGTAACTGTTGGTGGAGAGGGTTGAGTGGATGAAGATGGAGAGGAGTTCTGGCTGGTAGTAGGAGGTTGTTCGTTAGTGCCTAGCTTGTAACGGCAATCAGCGTCAGCGTGCCCCACCCTTTTACAGTGGGTACACGTAGGCTTGCTCGGCAGTCCATTCTTCGGGCGAGTTGAGCCTGAGAGGTAACCAGGTGGCACTATGCGCCGCTGAGATGTGCTGTGGGATGGTTGAAGGTTTCCCATGAATCGGCCATGCGACAGGCTTCCATAAGGGTGGTGGGCTGCTTATCATTGAGATATACAGCAAGTGGCCCAGGTGCACATTGGTAAAGGTCTTCCAGCATGGTCCGATTGAAGAGGTCCTCAAACGTTGTGCAAGACAAGGAGTCGAACCAGCGGGTACCAGACTGGGTCTTGTGACAGGCCCATTCAGTCCAGGATCAGCCAACTTCCTTGGCAAGACCTTGGAATTGCTGTCTCCATTTCTCCAGGGTTATTTTGTAGGCCTTCGTGATGACTATATGCACTTCAACCATGTTGCCTCTCTGGCTCTTCTCTAGTGAGTGAAGAGCTGCCTTAGCTTTTTCCTCCATGTGCTTGGCTAGTACTAAGGCCCTATCTGTCTCGGAGGTGCTGTAGTTATCGAAGAGTGCCTTGATTTCCTCCAGCCATGCTTCTGGCTCGTCCTCAGTCCACTTGGGGACGAGGGAATTAATGCTTGAGATTGGAGCATTTGGTGCAGCAGGTGTGGGGCTGGAGGCTTGCTGTCTAGTCATAGCTTCAGCATTTTCTCTTCTCATTCTTTCCGGCTCGAGCTCCTTTTCCTTGATGGCTAACTCATGCTGTCTTCTCATTTCTTCCCTTTCATCTTCCAGCTGCCTCTGTTCGGCCTCATACCTCCGCCGTTCGAGTCTTTCTTCCTTCTCTCGCTTGGCCAAGTCATCCATCTATTCCTTGACCCACGTGGTGAGGTCCAATCCGGTGAGACCTACTGCCATCCCCAGCTTCATGAAGGCTTTATAATTTTTTGTTGCCATGGTTCTAGTGGGGAAGGGCATCTATCTGGGTCGACTGGACATACTTGGGCAGCAAGAAAGTGTCCCTTCAGTGATGTGGCAGCTTTTCAATAAGGTGGCACTGTGGTTGGGTGTGCCGTGTAAAGGTAACACTGTTGGCACTCAGTATCCTTATGTACTGGTGTAGGTTAGGTACCAGAAGGACTTTTCTTCTGTGTTCCTTTTGTGTGGTTTTGGTTTTCTAGTTTGTTTGCTTGGTGGCACTATGGTGCCAGTGCATTCCTAGGAACCCTTTACTTGAGTCCAACTAGGCTATATTTAAGGAAATGCACTCTATCCCAGCAGAGTGTAACAAATCAGTGAGAGAGAAAGGGAAGGTAAGAAAGAGAGAGAGAGAGATGTAAGCTATTTGGTTGATGACAGTGCTTCAGATCAGTGGCACTGTGGAAGAAAAAGTGACTTGTGGTTGCTTATGAGGCCCTCATGAGTGTCTGGTCCCAGTACCCACTGTGCTACTACCCCCTTCTCCTGCAGAGGGGGAAAGGCTACCTTCTGCTTAAGTCTGGGTAAAAGACCTCATTCGTGACTGACAGTTTCTAACTGTAATTAATCTTAACTTGTCCTCATCTATTTGTGGGACAGAGGTGTTTCTGGTTATTTGGTTTAGTTAAACTAACTATCCTGGTGTCGGCCCGAACTTTCTTATGAAGAGGGTCACATACACTCGGTTAGGTTATGTTGAATGCTTACTTGAATATATGAGAGAGAGAGAGAGAGAGAGAGAGAGAGAGAGAGAGAGAGAGAGAGATTCAGCCAGCCAATTTGTGCTGCCTGCAAAAATTTAAGTAAAAAATTTTTATAAGTGCACATTGAAAGGGTTCTTATTTGAAGTTACGTCTTCTTGGGCTCTCTTAGGGAATTGTTTTAAACAATCGTAGCTTTCCTGTAGCCCAAGACGTGTGTCTTACTCTGAGGAGTTATGATTAAAATTATAAGTTCTTTTCTTTATGTGATTTCTTACGCCAGTGGATTTGTATAGGAACTTGTTATACTGTATATTTCCTAACTAAGACCTATCATTCCCTGGCTAAATTATATCTTGCTTTTATCTATTGTATGGAACCCTGTCCTATTTTCTATCTATCAAAGTCCATCTGGCTAAGATTTTGCGAGGTGGGTTACTACGCGCAACAAAGTAGTCCTGAAGTGGCAATGAGGCAGAGGCTAAAAGTGACTGGGCGCTACCCCAATCACACAAACAATACCAACAAAGATTTTAAGATGGCGGACATGGGAACAGTTAACTAGAGCTCCCAAAATGTCGGTTAGCACAAAGCCAATTCAAAACAAATGTGGCTGGAAGCAGCTCGGCGGATGAATACACTACTCTCAAGGTGCGTTTGTTTACAACTAAGTCACACAAAGCACTTGAATTCTTCTCACAAAATGAACGAAGCAAATGCAGGAATACAGATTTACTCTAAATATACCAACAATGCAAAGGATTTTACAATAGGGAGATGGAAAACGAACTTGCTATGAGCTACGTTTTTTCTTTTTTCACGTGGAATTAATGCTGTCCGCTTATGGACTGGCTGCTACCAAAGACAAGGAAATGGATTTGTTATGTCCTGATGGGACTGAATTTACTTTACTTAAAATCCAAATTATTATGAAATTAACTATTGTCGTTTGGTTGCTATATTAATACACAGGATTTTGATATGCTTCTTGCTATCTGAACACTTATTAACTCCATCTTGCTCGATCGGGCTGCTTCGTAGGCTGAACGTGGTTACTGGTTTTGAAATTCAACGAACTCCGCAAATTTTGTTCCCTACCTACGAGAGACACGTTAGGCACACTTTCTCTGTTCTTTGTCGTGCCCTAATTAACTCGTTCAAAAATCAATATCATGCATTAATCCTTGGCCGGGGAAAATAGCAAAATATTAACAATGACACGATAACTTGGCCAACGACCTTCGCTGGAATGTAGCACCCACGGTATCCGAACGCGGCAAAAGTGCTTCTTTTTAAGATTTTGCAAATGTTAATTATGACTGCTCTCAATGCACACTTTCCTACCTACGCTAATTTCTTAATTATAACTGGTATTCTTATTATTATTATGTCTTGTACTGTCTCCTTCTTAGGAAGAATAGCATGAAACTGAATATTTGACTTTTCTCTTTGGAATTAATGTGTAATTAATTTTGACTCCAGATTCTTTTCTCTAAATTAATTAGATCCTAGGCTAGATCACCAATGTTACTTGTGGGGCTTGGCTGATGAGTTCATTAATTAATTAACGTAATTTATGAGGCCCTGAGTTGCCAATGACCCACGTAACCTGTCTGTTAAAGATACCGTTAACCTCAAAGACAGACAATTACTTAATTAAATAAGGCCGCCAGCAGGGAAACACAATACAAGGGATAAAGGGCTACCCTGCAACACATGGATTACATCAGACCCCCCTTACTTCCCAATTGGTCCCAACAAAGAAAGAATGTGTAGTTATAGCGAGGAAATTACATGAACTTTTGCCCACGTTGGACACAGTCAATTTTCCCTTGCTTCAAGTAGAGTTATAACCCAATGAAGTATGTGAGATATCGTACGCAGTTGTATTATTGAAGGCTAATTCTCTTCCAAACAATGGGATCGAGACATAAGGCTGCCTGAATGCTGAAAATTACTTACTTAACCTTCCCTAATTCCTAATTACTGCACGGGAATATTGAGTGTCGCTAAGCAATATTAATTATTCTTACACTAGACTTCATAAAAGTAAATTGGTTATACCAATATCATAGATGGTGGTGAAGAGGAAAAACAAAGGAACTGGAAATACAGAAAGAGATAGCAGCGAGTCGACGAAAATTTGGCAAATTTCAAACTTACCATTGACGTTGGTCGCTGCGCATGCAACTGGTGATCGGAAGTCTTGAAAATAGCCGTTGTCTCACTAATATTAATGAAACAGTAAGAGGGCAAGTACAAAGAGTTAGTTATACACCACGCGTGTGCATTCCGTGACCTCCCAGGCTCTCCCTGACCTCTTTCGGGGTCTAGCGCTGGGTTGTTTTCACATCAGTAAGTCTTTATGCCTGGGGGCAGTCTGAAATTTGGACAAACATCGCCGATACATAGAATAGGGGAAAAAGAAGCTTAAGACCACCTTTACTATGGTGTTAGGCCCCTAATGCTAACTAAAGACGTTACTTTTTTACAATACCCAGCCTATCCCTGCATATACGAAGATGCCTTCTTGTCTTTGTTTGCATTATTTTCTTACAATAAAAATGCATAGAGGGCGAACAGCAGAATATTTATAAAATATATATATATATATATATATATATATATATATATATATATATATATATGTGTGTGTGTGTGTGTGTGTGTGTGTGTGTGTGTGTGTGTGTGTGTGTGTGTGTAAAATGTTTTCTATGCTAAAGTTCAGGAAAGTCCAGACGTTCACAGCAATAATCTTCTTGGACATCAGTGGGTTAGGGCAGTGAGTTTGCAATCTTATCCCAAAAAAGACGTGTTGTATAGGGTATGAGTAAGACCTTCAGGCTCCACTCCTATAGAGAAAAAAACAGTCAGAAGAGGAAGTCGAAGAATCATTACAGAACGAGAGAACTTGAATAAGTAAATAGCTGGGTGTCATATCATGGCACTGTCAAAATTTCATTGTCAGGGCCATTACAACCACCGTAACACCTGGCTTAATTCGGTTAAACAAGTTCAAATAGAGCGCTTCTTGTACGTCGCCTAAAGTGAATGCATTTGAGACTAAATAGAAACATTTTTTTGTAAGAGAGAAGTATAGCACTAAATTTAATCACACTTTATTTCAATTTCACAGTCTTACAGATCTATAAAACAACTGAAGAAATAAGTATGTTAGTTAATTTCACTTCATTTTTTTAGTAAATTCTCAAAATCGAAAATGGAACTGCAGTGTATTATCAACTTTTGAAAGAAAAACGAAATCTAGTTTCTACAGAGATAATCATCAAACATTCTTTAAGTCTATCCATATAAAGAATATATTTAATGTATATCTGTTTTGAGTGTTTTGAGAAGCCCTCGTTCATTCCCTGGTAAAGGTCTTTGAAGCTATGAAAGCGACGACTTAAAAAGGTTTGTTCGTTTTCCTGCTTATCAGTCATCGCTAAGTGTCTGCCAAAAATTTAATCTTCTCCGTCTGACAACCCGGGTAAAATACCCTCTTGACCATTGCTGTGTTACATGTCTCCACTGATAGCAAAACCCTTGGTGACCAAAGCTGTCAAAATCATTTATAGAAAAAGTTTAATAACAAAGTGTTTGCGGTGTTGTAACCAAAAACTAGAAAAAATGATCTTGATCATCAAAGATGGGCGACGAGTATGTGAAAATATTCCACTCCTAAGACTCGGTCGGCCATCGCCGTTTTCGAAACGAGAGCGCTTTCCTGCGGCTGTCATACTTCGATAGTGAAGCGCCCTATCAAATATGAGGAAAGGGAGTGAACGTTCATTCTAAAGAGTCTGGTGTCGAGCCTTTCTGCTACAGTGCCGGAAGGGAAGTCACAAGTGTTCCGTCTTACAGAAAGATTTTAACACCTTTCTTTAATACGCACATGTGAACAACTTGTCCCTTGGTAAACCAAGTCCTCTTTAATAAAATTGAAGGTAAACCTGGAGCATGAGCAAATCTGAGCATTTGCACTTCCTGAACTTAACTGAATTGAAAATATTTAAAAATAAAGGCTTAGCCAGTAATGATCGCTCCTACAAGATCGTAAGGAATGTGAGGGGATCATTTTCCAATTAATAGCCACGTAGCGTCGTTGAAATGACACCCCTGCTAGTACTATGATCGGCTACACCCACATCAACACGCTCAGCCCCTTTCATCATGTTATTAATTTTAATAGGCCATAATTGTATCTTTAGCACTTGAGATATTTCACTCGCTGAAGCACTTTGTAAATGACGGTGGAGTCGAGACACCGCTCTGTCATATTTCCCTTATTCTTTTGGGCGTAAAGCTTAGTTGAGGCAAGGTTGTGTTTGCTACGCGACAGTTATTGCCTTTTGAAACAGAGCTTTAAAGCTTCGTGACCTATTTGCATGCAGTGTGAGGTATAAACCAAATAGACGAAAACAGCCTTCATAACTTATAAAAGTGAAACGATGTTTTCTTAATTGCAAGTCTCAGCGTCCTATTTCCAAGAGTACTTTTATTTGAATTCCTTTTTGTTGTCTAGGTGTTAATTCATTATTCTTTACTGTCTAAGACTATGGCAGTCGAAGAAAAACTCCACATTCAACTTTTTATCATTTACATAATTTGGTTTTAGTTTTTTGTAAAAGAAAATTATTGTACCGGCTTTGTCTGTCCGTCCGCACTTTATTCTGTCCGCCATCAGATCTTAAAAACTACTGAGGCTAGAGGGCTGAAACTGGTATGTTGATCATCCACCCTCCAATCATCAAAAATACCAAATTGCAGCCCTCTAGCCTCAGTAGTTTTTATTTTATTTAAGGTTAAAGTTAGCCATAATCGTGCTTCTGACAATGTTATAGGATAGGCCACCATCGGGCCATGGTTTTTCATGGGCCGCGACTCATGCAGCATTATACCGAGACCAGCGAAAGATAAATCTATTTTCAGTGGCCTTGATTATACGCTGTAGCGGCTGTACAGAAAGCTCGATTGCACCCAAAAAACTTCAGCGCATTTCTTATTTTCTATTTTTTTGTTTTTTTTTTTTTTTTGCGAGTAGAAAAAAGGCCGCACATTCTTTTTCACTTAAACGCATTTTAATGCTAGCTTTCGTCAGTCGTATTATATTCACGTGTATTTAGAGAATACCTTCCCTACCGGATTATTATCTTTCTCTTATCAAAATAAACTTCAATGACAAAAGAATACTGCATATTCACTATGCAAATCGGCATTTATGCAAGAGATTTTATTCAATCTTCTGTGTGAATTCTAATTTAGAACAATACAGTGACTTTCTTTTATTGCCACGTCTTATGAGCTTTTATAGGCTGTTTATGCTCCGTTATGATCAGCGAATGAAGAAATATAAAAACAGATCAAGTCCTACTACTCGGCAAAAGAGAAGTTTTTAGTCTTAGCGTCTCTCTCTCTCTCTCTCTCTCTCTCTCTCTCTCTCTCTCTCTCTCTCTCTCTCTCTCTCTTTCGAGCATAAAATGCGCTCATAATGCCGTCTAGGGTCAGCTTATTATATGTAGGAAAACACATAGAACTTCTCTCTCTCTCTCTCTCTCTCTCTCTCTCTCTCTCTCTCTCTCTCTCTCTCTCTCTCTCATGGCCATAAAGTGTGGCCTTAGAGTTGTTTGGGCTCAGTTTTTTGTGAGAACACTAATGGGTCCACGAAGTCCGTACGTCTGTGTGTGTTTGTGTATGTGTCGACGAAACACTTCATCTGTTATCCTACCTTATCCATCGACGTAGAATTCTGTGAAGTATTCTTGTTACTCCTATGAAGAGACAGGTACGGAAAGTCTTGTGGCACATTCTTTAGACATCTCTTGTCCATAAATGCACAAGAAATGCTTTTAAAAGCATTCGCTAGACTGACACCAGTAACGGCAGGTACTAGAAAAGCCATCTTCCTAGTGTGACTGCTTTTAATTAGTCGTTGATGTTATTCAAGAGAATAAATTGACAAACCAATCCGTAATTATTATTTTTTATTAACCTCCCTCCAGTTCAGACATTTACGCTCACTGCTGCTCGTTTATGAGTCGCTAATGCCAGTAAGCAGCATTCATGGAGACTTCATTTTACACGAGCCAGTTAATTATGAGAAGTGTATTGGCAGTTTGCATCTTGGCAGATGTGGCTAATGGAGTACAAGAACAAAAGTAAAAAGTTAAGGAATAATAATGAACATGTAAAGAATGTAAACGGCAACTATGAACAGATCCAGTGCAGTCGCCTGTTCACCACTTGGTTCTAAAATGTGGCCAAGCCATTATTTGTGGATCCTGACCATAAAGAGGCACAGGGCTTATGACACTGAGCTTGATCGATAAACAGTTAATTCAGCGTCTTGTCATAACATTAAACAAGTACTAAACTTTCATTCAAAGCTCCAGTCAGGGAAGGACCCCATTAGCAATATTTGCTTACCTACGTTTCCAATGATAAGTCGTGCTTGGGCAAAAATCGATCCTTTTGCACTGAAAGAAATCCTGATTTTCCAGAAACATCATTTCTGTTGCTAGGAATTGCCGGCCATTTATATAGATATACTGGCTGTGTATGATTATACTGTAGGTTTAGATTAACTCAACCTAGTGCTATCGCAAGCCCTTGCCCAAAGGCATGTAAGTTTCGAGGGGAAAAGAACACTAATGAAGAACCCTTGACTCTTCCAACCAATTGACACAATAGCATATAAGAACATAAGGAAATAGGGAACTTGCGCATCTGCAGTTAAGAGTTTCACTCGTGGAATCTTAATACAAAAATATTAAAGAATTATATTATTAGGCTTAGTTTTTATGAATAACTATTATATACAAATTGGCATTCATGAAGATCAGTTTACAAAGACCGCGGGATTCTCACAGCTCTAAAGCTGTTTCTGTCTTTTCTTTTATCCTTAATAAAACCAACAGAACGTAGACTGTAAGAAATTACCTTAATTCATATCTTTACTGAATTACGGTTGTATAATGTAATATTAGAGTGATTGCATGGTGCAAGATCGGATTAATTATCTTCTCCTGTACGTACGAAAAATAAGACAATAAAAAAAACGAGCTTTTCCCATATTTCTGGCGTAGCTGACCAGGGTTGTTGTGACGCCAGTTAGCAGCATTATATCACCCACTCAATCTCCCATGCTTTGAATTTAAGTTTATAATCAGGTTGTAACCCATGAACATTGCAGACACTTTTTTTACATTAACTAAATTCCATATGGATAGCCTAAATAGTTCAAACCAATTTCATATTTTCCAAAAGTTGGAGTTTTCTTAAGAGGTCGCATTAAATATGACAAAATAGATGTGATTACATACGAATAACAAACTAAGTATTGTCATGGCATTTTCTACTCATTGTTTGTTTTTATCTTACATCATAATTCAGAATCTTCGTCAATGGAAAACCAATTGTTTGAAATATTAGTTAAATGTTTCTGTGACTGTAAACAAGCAATGCTGGAGGTAGCAGGAATATTTGACATTTGATGACGCTGACCACAAGAACAAAAGCCCATTGCTGGAGGGACGCCTCAGCACACCAGCATCCGATTTCAGGTCATTTGCATTTTATGCAACGTTGAATTGCGGATTTCATAACAAACAGTGACTAGGCTACATCTGAAAAGGTTATTTATTCCATGTCCGTATCAATGCTAATAAAAATCATTATACAAATACAAAAAACACGCTCACGCGCGCACACACACACAATATATATATATATATATATATATATATATATATATATATATATATATATATATATATATATATATATATATATATATATATATATATATATATATATATATATATATATATATATATATATATATATATAATGTAGAGGAGTAAAATAATATCAATTGTGGAAGAGCGAGATCAATAAAGTGCTGTTTAACATATACATAAACTTGACATCGCAACTGTCACGGACATTAATAGTAATTAAACTTAAGGCAATATCGCATTCTTTAAAAGAATATATGCTAATAATAATAATAATAATAATAATAATAATAATAATAATAATAATAATAATAATAATATAATAATAATAATAATAATAATCTACTGCATTATTGTATTGCTGCCAACTTGTTTTTAAATACTTGAGCATTAGACAGAGTTATTCCCATCAGTTTAATGATCACACACGGATAAGAACTTGAACCACGAAGGCAGAGGTACAATTTCCAATAACGGGGACTATGGAGGCAAAAGGAACCTGCCAGCTGTTCTGGGTGAAGACTGGCGAGCGAGAGGGTCAAGACAGTTTGACCTCCTTGAATTTATCTGCGATGTCCTTGGTGGGAGGAGCGAGGCGCTGTACCCTAACCTGACCCTGTCTAAGAGGGGTTAAAGTAGGGGTCACATTCTGGGATGGAAGGCTGAAGATACCTCTCGAGCTGCTCTGTTTACACTGAGATCACGTGACGAGTTCCTTATCAGTTGGGCCTCTCTGTCAGGTTTTTAATCGACTTCATAAACACCACTGTGTTACAACACTAAAGCTTGCGTTCGCGTTTATCATGGTTTTTTAAATTAATGGTTTTATATACAGTACATGGAAACATGTAAGTTTACACCTAGTCTTTATTGCCGGCTCTTTTGCAACTCGATGACAATTGTTAAAGTTTTTAAGATACTACTTTGAATAGGAACAGCAGTATCTAAGTTTAATGACTTTATATTTTCTCTAGAGGTGGTTCACTGTAGATAGGCTAAAAACATTAATAAAAAGAATAATCGTATTTATTCAGATTTTGTCGTGAGGTCGCTTGCTTACAGAGAGAGAGAGAGAGAGAGAGAGAGAGAGAGAGAGAGAGAGAGAGAGAGAGAGAGAGAGAGAGAGAGAATGGTTGAAAAGTAGAAAACTGGATACTGGTCACCTTAGTACAACTGATCTTCATTCATGAATGATTTCGGCGTCAATAACCTAGATGTCACGCCAGTTTTAGTAACCACAAATCGACCAGTCATAAATGATTTAGAGTGGATTAATGCCAGTGGGAATCTTGCGTAAATCGGAAAAGAAGTGTCAGTGTGAAATTTCTCAGAAATGGCAAAAGACAAAGAGCCGATAATTTGACAAACAGGAGATTTAAGAACAAAGGGCTTAGCTTACGATAATGTTACCGAGGTTTTGACAACTCAATTTTCAGATGAGATTATGTACAAAAGAATGTAAACCTTTTATCACAGGATACATAACTGTTTATAAAAAAAAATGGGATGTTATATTAAGTACGTAACCATTTTTCATGCAAAGCCTTTGAAACATCTAAAAATGGAGCTATGTTAAAACAAGTACACTAAACATAACATATAAAATTGTGCTTTAATTTTACGTCATATAAATGCAAAGGAAGCCGCCGTACAATGGTTTGCGGTCGATGCGGGTCTTCTGTCAGCACTTTTCAAAGTAATATTCTTTTTTATATTTCACAAAGCTCTCTCTCTCTCTCTCTCTCTCTCTCTCTCTCTCTCTCTCACACACACACACACACACACATAAACACACACATTATGTGTCAAATTTGACTGTTACTCAGGGTAGAGAGATAATTCAAATTTTTATAATAAGTTAATTAATAGGAAACAGGCCGGTGAAGAAATTCCTGTGCGGTCACATTTATAAAAATTATTTTTCATAAGGAACGCATTCAAATTTCATAGGTAAGCATTGCTTCGACGGACAGACTTCCAAGTAGACCTGAAGCTTGAATACTTTTGTATATCTATGCGTCCTTGTGATTAGTGCTGGTCTATTGGAAAGAGTAATTTACTTCTGCTTCATTGGAAAACTTTTAAAGAAGAAAACAAAGAAAGCAGAAAACTTGTTATTAGGAACAGTGATTACCTCCAGGCATAATATAATAAAAAAAAAAGTTCCGATCATCAACAACGGAGGATTTCGGTGCAATGTTTCCGAAAGTGTACCAGTTACCTCTTTCACATGATCATAAAAAAATTAATAACCGGTTAATTTTCGCTCATGCTCTCCTTTCTACTTTCTGATTTAGCTGTCTAGCTTCTTTAACTTTATCTTGCTTCGGTTTCCACTCCAGAGGACAGATCCTTCATCCGAGGACTGTGAGAGTCTGCAGATGTTATTTACTGGTCTCGTGAAGCGACTTCTTAATAGCAATAACATCCTTGAAGGAATTGTCGGAAAACAAGAATGATTAACCCATTGTGGAAACAGACAAGATCAGGACTATCCAAGCCGTTTCGGTTGCGCTTAATTATAACCATAGGGAACAGAGTAGTTTCATGGAAACTGAACCCTTTCTGTTGTTGCCAGCGAACTATGATGAACGTGAAAAATTCTGAAAGGATTCCTTTTCTGAGGCCCTAAGGTTTGTTTATTCTTCTTATCGGAGATGACAGGAATGCTAAACACAGCACGGTTAGCGATAAACATGGGGATGCGGTTACTCATGTTAAACAAACTGCCCACTTTTACAGCTGCGACAGCAACAGAAATGTAGCGGCACCAAACGACCATGAGATTTCAACTCTCTCCTCTCTTCTCTCTCTCTCTCTCTCTCTCTCTGCCAGACTGAAGTACGAGACAAAAGTCTAGACCAACAACAGCACTTGAGAAACTGAAAAAATAAAGAGCATATGGCATGTACTCGTAGCATGATTGTACCCAAGCCCACAGGGGTGAGGAAACGTAAATCTTTTACTGCGAGACTTATCTTGAAATAACTGACGGATAACCGATTTAAGCCTAAATATAACCAGAAATGATACAAAACTGATTATTTTTTTGTTAAATTTTGAAGAGAATTCAAAGTTTTGTGACAAAATAAAAAAAAAGAACCTAAGTTCTTTAAAAGATATATATTCTGTTAAATATATTCATCATATTCATCAGGGCAAGGTGGATGGGCAAGATAACTAAAGTTGATAAAAAAAATCATGAAAATGTCTTCCAAAGATTTAGAATATAACGATAAAAACAGCTCATCAACATAATGTTTTGATTAAACATTGTCATCGTTATAGTACGTATATTGTTGCTGTTAATATGTACAATTGCCATTTAGGCAATTTTTGTACTACCTATTATAATTCGTTGTGTATTTTTATATTTTAAGGCAAAATCATTTATCTGAGTGGAAAAAAAGAAATTCCGTGTACATGACTATGCTGGGAAGCAATGAACACACCAAGTTAAAACTTATTAATTCCATGGACTGGAGTCACAACAGCTTTGGTTATTGACCCCGGATACGTATTCCTTCTGTAAGTAATACAGGAGAGAGAGAGAGAGAGAGAGAGAGAGAGAGAGAGAGAGAGAGAGAGAGAGGATCTTGACAACAAAAAAAAAAAACCAAGAACAATTTGACAAACGACTGGGCACGGAAGAAGAGCGCGTTCAAACACGTCCTCCAGCGACTGACATCCTTGCGATTTCAACTGCATCACTAAAGAATCATTGGAAAAGAAATCTACGAAGATTATTGGACAACGGTGGACACCCCAGGGGACATCGATGGTCATCTTGGACGAGCATTTCTCAGAACACTCGTTGAGTTGACGGACCTTCAAACCATAACAGACAAGTAAATAATGCGCCGAAGTTTCTTCGGCGCAATTGAGTTTTCTGTACATCGTATATAGCAAAATCCACCGCTCTTTGCAGCTAAGCCCCTCCCACTACTTACGTCGCGACCATCCCTTGAAGCTGATTGGTTGGCAATGATTTCGAAAAATTGGTTAATCTGCGGGTCTTTTCATCTTCATTATTTTGCAATGGTTGTTTTACCAAACTAAAATACGTTCTGCTGATGTTCAAAAGGAAACGTTATATTATCTCCTGAAGTAAAATCATAATACGCATCTCCCTAAAAATGGTAAAAAACAGGAAAATATGAATGATGCCAGGAGTGTTCCGCAATACTGCAATGTGACACAAGGAATGTCTTGTTTTCGAATTGGGCCACTTGAACTACAGGAAAATAATTACTGTCATATTGTCAGACGTGTTCGCCATTCTAAACTTCAACACAAAGACTTTCTCAGAGCTATGCAGATTGGTATTTCATATTGATTTTACGAAATTTTACTACATTTTAATAGTCATAAAATCGATTTCATTGCAATTGTTTACACATTCGGTGGGATGACAAGTAGTGACTGCACTCTACTAAACCAGAATATGCCTATGTTTAACTTGAAGTAACATTATGATAGGCTATCCGAGTCATAGTGGACATAATTTGCTGAATATTTTCTTAAGGACATTTTCTCCTTTCGAAATAACAGGATCATAAAAAATGACGTGGACCTATAATGTCTTGTCTTTTTGTCGGTTTACGCAGCTTATGACGTTTGGATAATAGGCCTATCCCTTTTCTTATATTCAACCGTTTTATTGTGGTTCTTGTTGTTCTTATTCTTATTTTTGTTTTTGTTGCTGCTGTTATGGCGCTTGTAGTGTCTTCGAAAATTTTTCATATGGTAACCTAACATTGCTCAATAAACATAGACCTATTCATAAAATACTGGTGTAAAGAGTTAAACTGCCTACTATTGTTAATTGAAATTTAGTCATTTGTTTTAATTAAAAGTAATCGAGACCTTTATGAATAATTATAGTCTACGCTAGAATATTCTCCTAATAATATATATATATATATATATATATATATATATATATATATATATATATATATATATATATATATAGAGAGAGAGAGAGAGAGAGAGAGAGAGAGAGAGAGAGAGAGAGAGAGAGAGAGAGATAGATACTGACTCTTATGTATCCTTTTGTCCAAGAGGGTAATCTATAAGAATGCCCCCAAAAGCAGATGAATCATGGGCTACTCGCAGACTGGTTTGGATCATCTCATATATAAGTTTTTCAGCTATCATTTATTTTTTTCTTATTTCGTTAAATACCTTATGATGCCTTCCTACCATTTTCATAGAAATATTACAGCAGCCTTATATTTACTCATCACAATAATATAACTTGTTATCCCTTTCGTAAATATATTTTCAATATA
This sequence comes from Macrobrachium rosenbergii, assembly GCF_040412425.1. Lineage (NCBI taxonomy): Eukaryota > Metazoa > Arthropoda > Malacostraca > Decapoda > Palaemonidae > Macrobrachium > Macrobrachium rosenbergii. The sequence continues at coordinate 66,392,587 of NC_089761.1, forward strand.
AATTATTGCGAGCAGTTGTGTGTGAGGCTGAGACAGACTAAGACTATGATTGGTGTGTGTGCCATCGGCTACATGCCTACGAGTTTTACTTTTTTCTGTGGTATAAGTGGCTTTGCATTTATTATGGCCATCGACGCAAGCTCACATGTATGTGTATATGCACAAACTTATGTTGTATATTTCACCGTAAGCATATATATTATATATCGTGGGGTCGGAGCTACCATATTAGTTAAAAGCTACTCTATTTCCAACAGATACGTGTGGAAAACTATTTATAATAAGAAATTTACACGTAGGCCCACGCCCTGTCATTGCCTCAAAATATAAGAATTTGATGTGTAGGCCTGAGCCCTGCATTGGCTCAAAATATAAGAATTTTATATGTAGGCCCAATCTTTCAATGATATTAACATTTGACATGTAGGATTATGATGAATTTATAACCTAATATCGGAACTGGCTGCATAAGTCTGTGCTTCATTTTAATTAATGTGGTCTTTGTGGAGTCGCTTACGTAGGCCAGTACCAATTGAAAAGATAGAAAAGCAAGATGCTTGTGTATTTCGGCTGCGTATGATCAAAATAAAATAAAAAGATGCACAGACAGAATGATCCAAGATCTTCGTAATGGTATTATATAACTTAATATATATTTCATCTGAGATATCAATTGCATACTTCACAATTCCAGGGACTAAAATCTGTGGTGCCATGGTTCATGCACGGAGCTCAGCATGACCGAACGGAGTCATATCCGTACTGGTAATCATTTGGACTGTTAATTAGTGTGACGTCATTCCCCTTTCGACAGCTAGCCAATCACTGGCGTGCAGTGGGCGGGGCATAGCTGCAAAGGGCCATGGATTTTGCTTTGTAATCAAGGCCACTGAAAACAGATCTATGTTTCGCTGGTCTCGGTATAATACTGTATGAGCTGTGGTCCATGAAACTTTAACCACGGGCCGGCGGTGGCCTATCCTGTATCATTTCCAGAAGCATGGTTACGGCTAACTTCAACCTTAAATAAAATAAAATCTACTGAGGCTAGAGGGCTGCAATTTGGTATGCTTGATGATTGGAGGGTGGTTGATCACATACCAATTGCAGCCCTCTAGCTTCAGTAGTTTAAAAGATCTGAGGGCGGACAGAAAAAAGCGCGGACATAAAAAAGTGCAGACGGACAGACAGAGCAGCCACAGTAGTTTTCTTTTCAGAAAACGAAAAATGTGCTGAAGTTTCTTTGTCACAATTGAGTTTTCTGTACAGTGTATGAAACTCTCATGCAGCCCATGAAACTTTCAGCCACAGACCGGTGGTGGCCTGTGTTGTTGGTACCTATAGCAGTGCCAGATGCACGATCATGGCTAGCTTTAATCTTAAATAAAATAAAAACTACTGAGGCTAGAGGGCTGCAATTTGGTAAGTTTGATGATTGGAGGGTGAATGATATACATACCAATTTGTGTCCCTCTAGCCTCAGTAGTTTTTAAGATCTGAGGGCGGACGGACAGACAAAATGCCATCTCAATCATTTTCTTTTACAGAAAACTGAAAATGTTATTTTTCTTCATTTTAAAAATATTCAAGTATCATGAATAGGTTACAGTGCTATAATATCATAGCTCGTAACTTGCAAGGTAGCTAATTTTCTTAAAAAATGCCAGCCTGATTTTAGGCATAAGAGAAGTTGAGAATATAAAAATAATAGCAAAAGTAATGGGAAAAGACAGTTAAGTTATTCAGATAACCTGTAGATTTATCTATCACTTTTTGAAAATGTATACGTAAGTAGGTATGTACGTATTATATATATATATATATATATATATATATATATATATATATATATATATATATATATATATATATATATATATTTAGAAAATTTCGGCTCTCAGTCCGTTAGCTAGGAAGTCAAATTTCATTGCGGCTGGAAAAGACCCCAACTAGGGGGAACAGACGTCGGCATCCTACCCCAATATCGTTAGGGCACAAGGACAGGTCACGCAAGTAAATGGTCCATTAGGTTGACCCTTACTTAGTCTTAACTATAAGACCTATATCCTTTTGACCTTTGTGCTGGCTGTTATTTGCTTTTTTTAAATGTGCTGCTGTCCCATGCCCCTGGCTAGAATCAAATGGTGCAACTCTGTGACCTGTCTCCATCTCACTCTGTGCTCAAACTCTGAAGCGCAAGGTCGCTTGACTCTTAACTGGACGTCTGGTGCTTGCTGTCCTCCTCCCACTGACCATGTGTCGGGATTTCTGCAGCCTGAATCCATCTTTTGCATGTAAGCTCCATGAACAGATGCAATAAGGTATATCTTGAAGTTGCAAGTAATGCCAGTGTTCTTTTCCTTGCTCTGAATTTCTATCAATTTTCAGTATTTCCAACTTTTCATTCTCTCAAAGCCCCTTTGTTTCTCACAGCCCAGCACGCATATTGTCCCTCATGACTTGGTCCAAGCCTAAATCAAGTTTGTTCTGTGATGATAATTAGAGCATTCCCACCATAGTGTTACCACGTGCTAATTAAATCTAATTAATAATTTCCTCCATCGTGAATAATTAATTTCACGTGAGAGAAAGTCTCTATGTAAATGAATGCTGATCTGGAATTCTTTTCCAGAATTCTGTTATCTGGCGCGTCTTGTGAAACAATTACCTTAGAAGACTCTTCTGAAAGTGACAGTCTACAAGGGCCACGTGTTAGGTCTCAGCGTTATTGTTGTGCTAATGTAAAATAATTTTATCAGCCAGTCTTAAACAGTTTATAAGGGTCGTGTCAGGCTTTTATTTATTTGCTAACTGTAGTTACACTTTTTATTGCACATTGCATGCTGAACTGCCAGCCTGTCCATATTAATTCCTAGTTGCAAATCTGTAAATAAATTAATTTAATCTAACCAACTGGTTTGAAAGGCGACCTTCCCATTTTCTTTGAATAGATGTAGTTTCAAGGTAAGTCATACTATTAATTACATTTATTGCTTATGTTCTGTGATCTAGGTGTTGGCCCCTAAGGCAAATTACATTCAAAATTCAATGATCTTTTCCAACCGGACTCAGGACAGCAATATATATATTATTATAGTTTGCAAGAAGTCGCTAAAAGCCAACCCTTTAGAATGTTAAGAGTGGGTTTGTTGCTGCATAGCCAACTCAAGTTGACCCAGATACCAACACATAAATCTTATCAGTATTCTCATCTGTCCCTTCCTTACCTGGAACAGACACTTGGGTGACACGGTCAAAAAGGGGCAAGGATGAGAGGTTGAGTGTCTGCTCCCTTAAGCTGCTTGAATGAACTAAGCTGCTTAAAACAACCATTCCATGAGGCAGAGTGATTGCACTGAATTGTCTTTCCACAGGACACCTGGGGAAATGCAAGCAGATGGTCAAGACACCTGGAAGATGACACATCTTGGGCGCGGTCATCATACGGGCCAGACATCGGGGCCCCCACCCTCGGCAGATGCCTTAAAAGGAGCCAGGACAGGGAGATCTTGGCAGTTAGCAGTCAGCCAGGCACACGCAGGAGATTGCTACGAGATGCTGAGAGGCCGCCCCACGTTGTCACCATGTGAACCTCCTGACGTGGATCCAGTCCCTTCATCACCACATGGACAGACTTCCCAAGTGAACTAGTGTAGGGTGCCACGAGTGCGATCGCCCATCGTCATTCTTCACCAGAGACCCGCTTCCCCCCACGGTAAAGTACAAGTGAAGGCTTTTCAGTCACGACATTTTGCCTTTAGAAGTGTTTATTGAGTGCCAGTACATCTCTGTATCCATTGTGTCATTTTACACAGTGCTATTTCAAGTGTTAGTGTTCCAATGTTAAGTGTTCATTCATTCCTCGAGACCTTGGCACCCTCAGTGCAGTCTTGATCCATCTGTATGTTTTCTATTTTCCCTTACTGGCGTGTAATTCTTAAATCTCTCTTGCAGAGGGACCCATTTACCGTGGACTCTGCTTGGGCTGTGCCTTGCGACCATTCAAGTCTCCAGAAGGAAGAACTCCAGGCTTTGCAAGCCTCCGTATTATTTACTTTACCATTTCTTTTGATCCTTTATTGTAAATACAATTACTTTAGTTACCCCAGTGTTTGCGTAACATTGCCTCATGAAGTAGCTCATATGTAACATCCCTTTTTTCTTTTCTTGTTATGATTCCCTGAACAGTAAAGTCAGATTGCCAAGGCCAAGTGTGTAAAATTCCATTGCTGACCTGTTAAAGTGCTCTACAAATCCAGAAAACTAGGAAAATATATATATATATATATATATATATATATATATATATATATATATATATATATATATATATATATATATATATATATATATATATATATATATATATATATATATATATATATATATATATATATATATGTGTGTGTGTGTGTGTGTGTGTGTGTATGTGTTTGTAGGTAGGAGATAAAGGAAATTATATATATACTGAGTGCGAAATACAGCATAAAATTATATTGTTTCTATCTGTAGAAAAGATGGAACGAAAGTGTAAAACTACATTTAAGACAAGCGAAAAAAGGTCTATGAATGTTCAGGACCCAGATATGCAGTTCAGTGAGATATGTCTTCAAAACTTATTACAAAAATCTGTAACAGTGTTCATATTGTCATTGAGTTTCAAAATGAAATAAATTTTTAAAAAGGGCTATTCCAGCATTAACTATACATAAAAAAAGCTTATGCATGATGATAAAAATATTTTTATCACAATTTATGCGAATAAAAAGCCTGGGACTAATGAAGGCCCAAAACTTCCCAGATTCCGAGAGTACATCGCTTCCTTCCCCCTGGTTACATCGCATTTCTCATCTTCACAGGTGGGGATCATTTTTGCCACTAAATGATGACAGACAAACGTTCTTGGTCATCGTTACCACTGTCTCGTTGGGATGACTGGGTCTGTTGTGTTAATTTCTATAAGTGAAGTGATAACTTGAAAAATATTAAGTGAATTGCTTGATGTAGCAAAGATGAAACGAAGAGTGAACTGGAACATTCCTGTTTTGAATTCCAGATGTACCCTTCTTGAGACAGTCTCTCCCTCTGCTGTCAAGTGGGAAGACATATCCATCTTTATCACTGACATCATCCATCTTGCTGCATCAACGTGCAAACAGTGTGGAAACCCCTGGAAGCAAAATTAATCTGTCCCGTGTAACAGACGTCGTCAAGTTCCAATAATGGTGACGGAGGTTTGTTTGGACGGGTTCACTCGCTCCTACGCTGTCCATGGCCCAACGGGCTGGAAGTGTCTGCAGGCAGAGCACGACTCCGGGAAGTGGCTGAAAATGTTCACTCGAGCAAAGTTTTTCTACTGACAGCCCTTCGTTGATTTTCGTTTCGTTCTCTAAAATTTTCTAATGTATGTGCAAGAGATTTTTTTCGAGTATAGTATTTTTGCTTGAATTTAAAATGATAAAATTTGTATGAATATACTTCATGTAACGCAAAGGGCAGATAACCTTTAATCATAATTGTCCATTTTCATTTATATTTCTCAGGTAGGGTGCGATTCTTTTGTAAAAGCTTAGTAGATGTTCAGAAAGTATCGTTTTGATTCCATACATGCAACTCATTTGAAATATTTGTGTTAAGGCCATTCCTACAGCTTATGTAGTGTTTGTTTCATATGTAGTCCCAGTAAGAAAACAGATGTGTAAAACATAATAATTTCTGTTTATTTATTGCAGATATAAGCAAAAAGTTGAGTTTGCTGACAGATGCCATAATTTGCTATAAGCTCCAGGTCATCAGCAAGACAAGAGAGTACCTGCGACTTAACTATTCCAGAATTTAATTTTAAAAGTTATGTCTATTAATTCAACATTATTTTCATCCCATGTATGCATACAATGAACCCAATCCAAATTCCTTTTATTCATGAGAATCGTTCGTCAATAGTATTGCCCGTATGCTCTTGTTCAAATACATGTCCTTTCTACTTCACGTATCATTTTTTTTTTCAGACTCTTGGAATAAACTGAACACTTTGTGGGTAAACTGTAGATGGCAGTAATCCATTATTATACTGAAAGCTTGTGATAAACCATATGTCATTTCTCCAAGGGAAATACTTAGGATTGCCTTAACTCCAGAATTCCAGAATATCAAAGAAAACTGTTTAGATTAGAAAAATTATTGTAAAAATAAATCCACGGATACCATTTATTCACATTGATAATTTTATTTATCCTAATTCAGATACGCTGACACACACACACACATATATATACATATATAATATATATATATATATATATATATATATATATATATATATATATATATATATATATATATATATATATATATATATACACACACATATATATATATATATATATATATATATATATATATATATATATATATATATATATATATATATAAACTAGTCAGATGTATTTGCAGAAACATTAATGTTCATTCAGCTACTACCAAAGGAAGTAAGTGATGGAAGGGGCACAAGTTCTCAGCTTCTTTTTTATTTTTCCATAGGCCTAAGCCTGCTGGTTTTGGAGAGGAGTGGGCGCAATTTATTTGAGTGCGAGAAATTTACAGGTGTCTATGACTCACTGGGAGTATGTCCCGAGTTACAATGTCGTCTTCCTGTAACACTTTAGCCTCCTGCCAGCTTTCGCTAATTATTCCTGCCATTGTCATCTAAACAAACACATTTCAACTCAAGAGTCTCACAATGAGGCTCTTGATTATTGAAAAGAGTCATTTATTCTGTTTACTGAAAAGTTTTTCAAGCGTGTCGCTCTCTCTCTCTCTCTCTCTCTCTCTCTCTCACACACACACACACACACACACACACATACACACAATATCCTATGACAACAATGTGAATTTGTATCTTTGAATCACAATTTTAGAAAATGTATCGAATGATGCTTAGATATCACAACGTCTCCGAGCGGGAGTTTCGTTGCCGAAAAGGGAAAATATGGAACACTTTGTAATTCTCGCTCCTTCCGCTGAGATATGAATATGACTGAAATAACAAAGTTGATACTCAGAGAACCTTGGTTGTATGTGCATGATGACTACAGGTTTCATAACCAATTTTTGTAGGTGTGCTTTTTTTTTATATGCTTGCTTTACTATACCAGATTAATGATTATTGGAGATCAATTATTAAAGTTCTTCCTACCAACTTTCACCAAATCTCTCTGGCCTTATTATCTGTCTGTGCGATAAGAAAGAATGGAGTGCATATTCAAATTAACAAAACATATTCAGCGAAACTTGTCTCGCATCGCACTGTTTTACATTACTGTCCGTTAACGACTCATGAGAAGAAGGTTATAAGACGAATAGAGAAGACGCTATACATATTCAGTGCCGAAGAAACAGTTATTATTATTATTATTATTATTATTAATATTATTATTATTATTATTATTATTATTATTATTATTATTATTATTATTATTATTATTATTATTATTACTGAACAGTTTAACCAGACAAATGCCTTATGAAAAGCACTACAGTCAAGAGCCAGTGTCTTCATATATGTTTTCTGATCCTTGACTTCTCAGCATTGTTCGAGCAAAATCATCATCACCCAGACACTTAGCTTGTCTGACTGGTGCCCCCAAGAACATTTGGTTTGAATAACCAGCTATTCTTTAAATATCGAGCGTAATTTGTCCTTCATGTGAAATTTTGCATGCCATATCATCAGATGTGCTAATCCTGTCTATTAAGTTTCAGCGAATCTAAGTATCTTGCAAGTGGCATGCTATCGAAAAGCATCTTTGACCTTCACTGCTAGACCCTCAATTCTGAGCATGAACTGTTGAACACGTTTGTTTTAAGCTGACTACATAAACCTTGTTACCCAGACTGCAATTTCTGAAATGTATCGCTAGGTAGCTCCTTAACACCTTATTTATGAATGTAAATTTATATGACGTTGTCCAAACTCCTCGATGTTGGAACAGGAACTGCAAACGCCAAATTTCGATATAAGAGCAAAATCAGTTGCTGCCACAATGCTATTTTAACACAGCAACAACAACAGCTAAACAACACAGAAGCCTGCTTTATTTTTGAGGTCCTTAATACTAGACCTTATACACGTGTTTTTACCACAAAAAATTGCCAACTGCCTGTCACGGGATGACATGGCAATGCTTGGGATTTTCACCCGAAACAAATCATCGACGTCCCCTATTTTTTTTCGAACTCATGGGTGAGTCTGTATCTTGTAAATACGGTACACCTTATATGTCTCGTGTTGGTGTGGATGAAAGTTAAAATTTCCTGTGAAAATTGCTAAAAAAAAAAAAAATAGTCAAATCATAGGCAAGAAATTTGTTTGCATTTTTGGTATTCAATTTCGACTTATCTGGTTATCAACTCGGAAAGAAAAGTCTCATTTATAGTTACTGAAGTCCTTAATGAGTTTCTCAATTGCCTATTTTATCTGTAAAAACTACTGCCGAAGTGCAGTTGATTACTTAATTAAATAAAATTTTTAGACTCAAATTTGACAAAGATATCTTGTATCCACAATTCCAGATAATCTGTGGTACTGATATCAGTAAAATTCCGAGCCAAATTTAACTGCAAAATTGTCCATTGGCGCTGTAATCCATCACAAACAAATAATAAAATTACACCGACGGACTGACTATGCTTCCCCAGAATTGCAGTCTAAAGCATACTGGCTTGGTTTTCATTAGTTAAGGGAGGAGGGTTTTGGCTGTGGAAACAGGAAAGTTGTCTGATGTCCCCTGCAGTTTCGCTCGAGTATTACTCTTCTCTTAATTCATTTGCTTTATTTTTGAGTGCACCGAATGGGCAATTCTCCGAAATGGTCTAACTTAAATTCAAGAGGCTCTCGAAGCTCAGAAAAACTGATAAGACTCATTGTATTTTGTGAAGGCATTTATTTTCATGTTTCAAAGTCAATGTGAGGATTTGTACATTTCACTGCAAGAGAATTTTAGGGCTCTTCGTTGTACGCTGTTCGATCTCCCTAGCAATAAGCAACTGTATTTGTGAGTTTCTTGAAAAACTCTTTTGAACATAACAGCTAGCAGATTATTGTGAGTCGCAGGTAGGACTGGAGATAGAAAGAGAGGGAGATAAAGAAGGAAAAGAAAATAAGAAAGAAAAAGAATAGCAAACCTGAGTGATCATTATAATAAAAAGGAAAGCCTCGACGAGGTATCCACTTCTCTTCCTTGGGTGAAACCATTCATTAGGTTCTCTCTCTCTCTCTCTCTCTCTCTCTCTCTCCGCATTCATTTACTTAGAATAGTATGGGTGACAAATTAAATGTACACAAGCAAAGTCCCATGTTTCTACATAGCAGTAGCCTTATACGGCACCCGCATTTATTCAGTCCATTGCATTCGATAAGTGGTAACTCCACATGATGTTTTTCGAAAGGAAATTATTATGTCAAACTTTCAAAATGCCGTTGCAGACTTATTAGAGAAATTCCGTAAAGTGTAACTGAAAAGAGATATTCGCAAAGACTGGGTAAACGAAAATGTCAGTGATGTTTACATGACTTGAGCTATGTGCCTTCGTTTCAAAACATGGTAAAGCACAACACAGAAGTGAAGGTAACCTTTTCCTTATCGTCAGCAAAAGCCAGAGGCTTTAGCTGCTAAACTGTCAAAGACAGCAAAATCGTTTGATGGTCATGGCGGGGGTAACTTCGCCCACATGAAACAATGTTGTGTTGTTAGAAATCCTGCAGTTTCCCTTGATCTCGTGAAATCGCTCCTTGGTGGCTAGAAGATTTTTGCAAAGATGCTTACACTTAGAACAAAGTACAATGATCATCCTATCAGTGTTATGATGTCCGGTTTTCCCCTGAATATTTATAGATTTCCTGCCTGTTAGTCTGACCTCTGTTCTAATTTCATAAACGTAGCCTTCTCCTTGACCAGAGCCATTGCTGACAGTATTATAAATACCCTGAAATTTAAACTCCGAAAGTTGGCACAGATCACCATATTCTATAGGGTGCTAATTTAAAAAGGCTGTTTCATCTTTGCTTTTGAGTAGATGTAAAGTTACCGTGCAAGCCCTGAAGCTTCGTGCACAGAAAACACTGACTCTGCCAGCAGAATCTAGCTCTGTAACATTTGTCATACGATTATCTAAAGAAACAGGCAGTTTTGACTGTTATCTTATTATCGAAACGATTTATGATCAATCAGTTTCTATTTTTTCCTCCCTGACTTTCAAGCAAAGGTCGTCCTGTCACTAATTCGGACGATCCCACTTCAGAGCCACCTGTTGCAGATTGCTGAATGATGGAGTGAAGTTGATCTGTTTTCATTATTATCAACTCCAGCAGCTAATAACTCTTCGTTGTCCTTAAAAATATTTTCGGTACGACAGCTGGGAGCTAAGAGGTATAACTCCCTCTGCCTGTGACGAGATCTGATGCTATTATGTTGAATGTCTTTTACTCAAATTTCTTGAAAGGATACGACGGTCGTCTAATATTCGGACAATATTATGACAGCATGTTTGAGAGAGAAATTAACAGCGATCATGATCTCATGTAGACGTCATATACCTCGGATATCTTCATATTAATTTTATTTTCCTTAACATGAAAAAGTCAACAGATCTGGGATGCATCCCGGCATTGTATACGAAAGCTGAGAGCGTCAATGACTTTGCTTCTTGTAACAAAAGTAGCGAGAAATTCAAGGTCACATTGACAGCAAGCTAACGCCTCTCCTCCGTAAGATAGAGCCTTTCGGTTCATTAAAAGCAGTTTCGTGTTGAGACCCAGATTCAAATTAAGAGGCTCGCGAAAGGGGCCCAAGGGGTGGAATATCAATTTTCGGCCCATCCCTTCAATGTACCACCGATAATTAAATGTCAGTCATAAAACGAACCACCTCGTTTTTTTCTTCTGCTCCTTTGCACTGGGATTCTTTCATTTATATTTCAGTAATTTATTCATTTCATCCGGACTAAAGGGATGCATCAACTGCAAGCTTTGGGCAAAAGAAAACCTCGTGCTTCATCTTCTTTCTCTGCAATTTTTGCTTTTTTATAGAGAGAGATATTAAATATTTTACCTGTTTAACAAAAGGCATTCGGTTATTCGAAATTACCTTCTTTTCATAGCCTTCTTATTCAAGCTAAGATCATTAATCTCCTGAAGAGAGCATGTTACGAATTTCAGAGATATAGGAAAGAGACATTTTCTACAGCTGATGCCTCCCCTCTTACGTCAGAAGCTAGAGCCATTTGATGACCTCCAGTGCAATGATTATCTGTTGTGGCATCGCATTTCTTATGACAATCTCGGTTCTGCTACAGTTCATTAACCAGTGGGGATGTCCCTTTGCGAGCCTGTCGGCTACAGATTACGATAATCAGATTTCTCTGGTACTTTAAGCAGTGGTTATGAAGAGAGTTTCAGAGAATATTGTCTTGTTTCGGCAGTTTAATCCTCAAATTGACAATTATCTGCCTACTAAATAATATAATAACTTGCAATAGTGTAATAACATGGTATGTATGCTATAAAATATAGGTAACAATAATTTATTTAATTCCTTCTTAAATATTTTTGTCGCATTGCTTCACTGATATCTTCAGTTACTGGAAAATGTAGTGAACTAACTCTCTCGTAAGACCTAGAACATTACATAAGTTCTTCGAAGCTTTCAGGATTATCAGCTTCTTCAGTTTGGGCTTAAGGTAACTCGTTTCATGTAGCATCTGATAAAATCTACTGACGAAATACCGCAGAAAGTCTTTATATAGAAACTCACAAAACAGAAAGTCATGAACTGTGCGCAACATTCAGCGTTGAATACGAACACCGTTTTGCCCTAAATTGTTTATCATTTATTTGATATGTTTCACGTCTTAGATTTTAAATTTTCGGAAAAGAGTGTGCGCGCGTGTTCGTGTATGAACAGCATTGATAAAAAAGATCCCACAAGGAAAACCAGGTCCACAAAAATGCAATACTGCACATAGAAGTGCAACATTAACAATGCTGGTAATGCGTTATCGAACCATTACGTCATGGCGGACTGTTCCACAAAATGAAATAACGGAAGGCATCAGGTCATACGCAAATGAAGACACCAAGCAGTTTTAGCATCTGGTTCTTAGGTAATTTTAGTTTTGCTTGGTCGTTTCTTCGTTCATTTGGAAAATAATAATTTCTGAAGCAAGTTTGTTCTCTTTTTCGATGGTCTGTAGGTCAAAATGTCGAAGTGAGTTTATTTCATTCAAAACGCTACGTAATATGAAAAATAAATCAGAATAATCGTTAAAATGTCAAGATAATTAGCAAATGTTTACGATGATGCTTCAAATAAGACATATTTCTACTTCAGGAAAAGTTACCAAGTTTGCTTGTGTGGAAGAATAAAACTCAAAATCATTTTCACTGCGTTATTTTGTATGGTAAATTATTCTCGTAATATCCCTAAATGAAGCCAATTTTAAGAATAAAATCGACTAATCATACGACCAAAGCCACTTCTTTCGCAAGATTTCTTACAAATTTCATTTGCACCGTGAGAAAATTTTCAAGTCTGAAGTCAGGCAATTTATGTACAGAAAATCTCTCAGAATGGATGGTGAAATAAATTGCTATTTTATCATAAGTATCCTTCTATTTAATAAACTGTTTAACGAAGCCAACAATATATTAGATACGACGAGAGCGCTGGAAATTGTAAAACATGCCAGTTCCTTTAGATTGCAGTAGGAATCAAACCCTTCCGCTCAGGTACAGTGGTGGTTTGGAATTAAAACTATGATTTCTCTGAAGAGTTCCTTTTTGAGGCCTCCTGTTGTTCTCATTTGGTCCGTCAGGCGGCCTCCTTTTGCTCGTCGATGGAGTTATTGTTTTCTTGAATAATTTGGCCACCGGTGTCATAGAGGGTTCAGAATAAAATACATAGCCAATATGTTCTTGAATATCTCCTTCATCGGGCGCGTTTTCAGTGAATTCTTGGAGTACTCATTGGATAAAATGATGCCGAGTCCTAAGAGCCTCTTCTTTCATTATATTAGTTATTTCCTGCTCCATTTGTCTATAGTCATTCATCTCCCCTACGTGTAATTACACCTAAAGTAATATACAACTCAAGAGGGTCTCTTAAATATTTCTGCTTCGTACCCTTTATGGCGTTGTAGGTCATAACATACTTTATATTCTATTCTTGCTTTAATGGGCAGCAAGTGGAGCGGTATTAGAGTGGGCGTGGCCTGTCACGCTGAGATTTATTGGTCACTAATTTCAATGCTGTTTGTAATAGCCTTTGTAACTTCTTCAGTTAGTAATTTTAAAAGCCGTTATGAAAACGGATAAAGTAATCTGATCTTTAAATTGCCTAGTCATGCACAAGCAATTTCGTTGAATTCATATTCTGCCATTTCTTCCTAAAAGCTACATTTCTTGCACGGCGATGTTTCTTTTGACGACATCTAATATCTTATTCTTTATATTAAGTTATTTATCAGTTTTACTCTAGGTTTCTTGCTGCCTTCCCTACTTCCTCCTCATTATTATTCATTTATACTATCTCGGTGTCAGTTTTCCAGCTTCCTTTTTGACTTCCCAGTGTGCGTTCAGTTTGTCTTCATTTAATGTAAGTCTTTTATTTTTCGGAAAGGGAGTTTTTAACTACTTACCATCTTTTCTATAGTCTTTCTTCTTTACAGAATGTTTTAGGCCTTGTTTATAACCATGCATATGTGCATCACTTGCGAAAGAGAAATCTTAATTTTGTATCATATTTCATGATAATCCAACCTTGAGTCTTATAAACAACGTAGGTTCCAGAGCAACACGTGAGTTTACTCCACTTGGGAGGCTTTTGGTGCAAATTTACAATTCTCATTTTGCACTTTAGAAGTTTTTGAGTCAAGGATTCCGAAACAATTCAAGTGCATCGTCTAAAGCCCAAGTCCATCCTGCGTCTTGTAAAACAAGTTCATCTACAATAGCATTAAATGACACAATCAGCTCTTGCTGCATTAATATGGCCCATCTGCCATCACTGTAGCATTTCAAGAGATCATTCGCTGCAAAGCAAAACTGTTTTGGTGGAGCCTTTTTTCCACAAGGCCGATCGGTTACCTGGTAGGTTTCCCATTTTGCTGATGTACTACTGTTTCAGTAAAGAATGAGAAGTCAGATATTTGTCTATAGGCTACTTTACAGTCTTGAATAAATCTTTGTAAGTTGGATCATATTCCACAGCCTCATTACTCTGGTACAGAGGTTAGTATTGACTCATAGTTATCATTATTTATTACAAACTAACTTCATAACAATACTAAGGAACCTCAGTGTTTGCCACTGGATTTGAATTACCTCAGTTTACTATCTTTTGTATTTTACTTACTTACGGTATCTACTCCCAGGTACCCTTATGGTAACCTCTAAAATGTCTCTATTTTGTGAGAAATTATAAGAAAAGGTGTCTGTTCTAGTATACCAATTCAAAAGATGTCCTCAAAAAAAGAGCAGGTTTATTGGTCAGGTTCTATTTTATTTTTACTCTCAGGGCAGATCTTTTTCTTTGTAACTATGAAATGCCATTAGCAAATCAAAAATAAGAGTTTTCTATTTCTCCTACTGCAGATTCTTATATTTTTCTTTAGGTTATGTCAGTTGGCTAATCTTTCATCTGCTTTCTCCCTTCTTTTCTTATTTTCGTCAACCAAAGACAACTCATCTATAATTAAACTTTTTTCTCAGTGATTCGACAATAATCACTATATTCTTAACAAAACACGTTTACATAAAAACAAGGAATATTATTTGGACATTGTTTATCCCAGCAAACTAAATACAATGCTGTTGTGTCAAATTATAAATGTTTCTTTTTTTATTTCTAAAGGTTATCGAAAATCGGTTGGCAACAGCTTAATTCCTTTTTATTGATTCTTTTTTGATGTGGAGATTCTTCTCCAAAAAATTAACATTTGTCGCGTGATATGCACGGTTTGCACCAGGACTGATGTTTTCATAAGTAGCAAACCCTGATTAAGTAACTCTGGCCTCGCAATAAATGGTTCCTCTCAGACGAAGTAATTCATAGCGAATTTAATTTGCCCATTTGATGCATCTTCTCTGAATAGCTATGTACGAGTCCACATGAGATAACATTTCTATCTGGTGCACACCAGTCCAGCTGACGTGGTCCAGGTAGTGACTGTCAGATATCTCATATATTTTACTGCTTCTCTTGTGTAGCTGACGCTCTGAGAGAGACCTGCCTTGACCTTAGACTTAGGAGCTACCACTGAAATGTTCAGACGCAGTTCAGATTCCAGTATTGTTTTTGAAAACTCCTAATGGATATCTACAGTCCTTCAGAAGACAAGAGCAAAGCACTTTGTGTAAGGATAGCATTAGAGTTACTGATGATAAAGTTAATGAATATGACAACGATGATAATGATGAGGATATAATAATGCTGGGGTCACGACATTTTTTTCTACTCGCTGATGAAGTAGAGAGAGGAGGGATGGATATCTTGGGATATCTTATAAATTCTTTGGTCAGTCTGCTTAACACTTACCTATTATCAAAATAACTTTACTTCTCTCCCCTCGGATTCTGGAACATTCTATCTAGTACGAGCCCAGATTCTCAACGGTTTTTATGATTATTATGTTGTAGCACTTTTGCCTTTCTGATCAAGTGTTATGGGCTATACGATATGAGTCCAGATTACGAAATTTATGCGTCTGCAAAAGCACCTTCATACCGATAGCCAACCTTCTCATGCCATTCATATAGGTCATGTAATCTACACGAGAAGTTACGTTTTTCTTGCCAAACTTTAAAATGGGCGTTTTTTTATCACAACTTAGGGTTATAGGTTACTATCCTTTAGCATCGCCTTTTAGTTTCATCCCCCCCCCCTCTCTCTCTCTCTCCCTCTCTCTCTCTCTCTCCCCAGTTCCAGTTTTCTGAGATACCCGGGGCAACTTCATAATAGTAAATGTCTAATGTCTACCATATCTGCATATATATTTCGGTTCATAAACCTTGTCCCTTAATACAGGTACTCTATGTTGAATTAACATTCTTAGGTTACCTCGAAAAACCTTTACAATCAGAAAAAGTTACTGTAGAGAGAGAGAGAGAGAGAGAGAGAGAGAGAGAGAGAGAGAGAGAGAGAGAGGTGGTGGGGGGAATCACCTAATCAGTTGACTGACTGGATATTTTGTAGGGCGTTGCAGTTGCTCTAATGAATGAATATTAGAGGAGCAACTAAAAATATCATTGCCAAGTTAAATTTTCGACAGGTTTTATTAACGTATATCTCCAAATGAATAGTAAAATATCTTAAAAGGCATTTAAAAAAGACGTGATCTGAAAAATTATAGGAAAATTGTTTGACAATCATATCAGATCTTTCTTGCATATAATGATGCACGAATCAGCCACAAGAAACGTGACATCATGTATTTCTAAGTAAGTGACACCTGTGGGAATAAGCACTAACAAATGAGATTATGTGAGTTACAGGGACAGGGTGAGCATTTAGGTGAACACTTATCCAAGTAGATATCTGTGACGTAATTAGGCAGACCCCAGAAGCTCTCAGAACATCGAGATGAACGTTAAGGGAGAGGTATATAGGGAGGCAGGGAGGGACTCGCATCACGCCATTAATCTCAGGGGCATTCCTGGCCGAGGACTTCCTCGATGCCTTTCATTGCTTACCTACACCTACCAGTTTAATATCGGTAAAGCATCATTTTTCTTTTGTAAGAAATGCATTGAGTCATGCTGACAAGAAAAAAAAAAAGTCAGCAATGGTGCTACAAATGCGATACAGAAAAGCGCTGCGCTAAGTCAAGAATCACTCTCGCGTCCCAAAGTGAAGCATCTCGGAAAGAAACACCCAGCGATATACCTGCGATAGGCACAGAGCTAAGTGTTATTCTCCGATCCAAAAATAATGTACAGTGTGTCATATTAGGTCGTTGATTCTCATAAAGGGAAGGCAAAACCAACCGTAAGGTCTCACGGCGCTTGAGGCCTTCTAGAATCTCGAGAGCTTGACCGAGCGTACTCCACCTGTCTCATAGAACATGTCCCGGTGGCATTTATTTCTGCCGGGTCTTCCCTTTTATACCTTTCGAGGAGGACAGAGTGACAAAGATAAGGAAGCTGAAGTGAGTAGATTGTCCCTGAGGAAATAAAAGGTTACCTTCAAGGTGTCAAGACCCAGGACGGTTTAGGCAAACTTATCTAAGACTAACAGGATTTCGGATAATTTTATGATACCGACTTTGTATCATATGAACTTTTCCCTCTGTTTTCTGGCCACATTGATGCTTTCCATGGTCACATAAAAATTATTTATAATTACCTTACATCAATATTTACTGGGAAACATAACACTTTATTAAAGGGTTTGTACTGCTTAGTGGTTGTAGACATACTATCTTTTATTTTCAAACAGTTAAGAAAAAAACAAATTATTTTTAGCAGTTTCCCCCAATTTTTAACAGAGAGGACACCACTAGGCATTTGAGTATTATTATTTTAGTCAAAGCCCAACGGAAAGGGCAATCTATAAACCAAGCCTGATGGGAAAAAGCCAATGGTGTGTGGAGAAGCAAAATGAGGGATTTACTTTCTAAGAAAACTCTGAAAGACGGAAATTGCCTTGTTCTGATTCTGTTTACATAATAGAAGATTACGTTTGAAATACTTCTTATCGCCACACCTCTTGTCACACCGAGTTACAGAAATTCGCCAACCTATTCATCAGGTTTTGGAAATCACATAAAATCTCCTCTGTTCATTTCTGGAATTATATACCGCTGGACAGAGTTTATCTCGTTTTGACAGGGTCTGGAGTTTACCTTGTCGATATACTCTCTCCAAATAAAACTTCCGATTACTTTCGCTTCACATAAAATATCCAACTGATTGATCGAGTTTAAACATAACGCTGACGTCGGAAGTGATCGATCTATTTCGATTTCAAATCTAACCTAAAAATATTCATTCGTATGTGATAGGTTTGTTAGCAGCTTTTCTATTTTAGAATATTACAATTTACTTAGTTAACTATTATACATTTGATCGGAAGTAATTCTGTTTTAGAAACTAGTGAAGAAATGACTACTAGAGTTGACTTTTGTGTTGTATATTGGAGTTAAAAATGTAAAACCCTTCATAAAATAACATAGATATCTTTATGAGGTGTCTTCCAATGCATCAACTAATTCGAGAACCTGCCTAAGAGCTATAAGTGTGAAGTGTCTTGTGGGCGAGGAAGGACAGACCCGAATATGGTCGTTCAAGCGTTGCGGGAAAGGGACGCGAAAGAAGTCTAAATTGGGTACTGCTGCGGACAATGAGCAATTGAATTAAAATATGGCAGTTTTTATGTATGTTAGGAAAATAAATGGCCTCCTACATGTGAATAACATGGCATTTATCAGCATTTTTTCTTTAGGCTGAAGGTTTATGCACTTGTACTAAAATGAAATCACTGAGATTTTTTTACTTTTATCTCTAGATTTTGATTTTCAGTTTTCTCATTCCAGTGCCTCTCCCTTCAGCATGGACTTAAAATGAACAAGACTTGATGTCAATTGCTGAAGTTCTTGACAATCTGCTGTATCAGAATTATGTACAAGTAAAGCACAGTCAATACTGATTCTCATTCAAGAAAACCAGGTCATATATTGTTCATCTTTGTTCTGGTTAAACTATTTTGATAATAACAATGCTCAGCTTTGTAAGATTTACTCATAACTTGGAACATGTGGCCGCATTCTCTCAAAGCTGCATTTCATCATGATTTGTAACCTGCTTCTGATTTTCAAATGTAGCTGCCACACACAAAGTGCGCCATCGATGATTGTTGATTAGGAAATTTGAAAAGCTATCCACCATGTTTTACCCATACAGTCAGAAAGGACGGTCGTGTGGGGCGAGTCCAGACCCCAGGGAAGTTACATACGGTCTCGAGGGTGGCCCAAGGTGTTGTACTTTCATTTTGCATACTAATAGAGAAGCCAAAGATATTACAGACTACCCTCAGGCTGGACAAAGGTAAGTCTAAACATAGAATTTATCATTTATAGATATTGTTGTTACATGCAAATAGAATTCATGATGCGCATGTACTTTGTTACTTGGGGATAATTTCTATCTTCTCTGAAAAGAATTAACAGGAAGCACTTGGTCAAGAATATGGCCATAAATCGATCAGTCAGTCTCTCTCTCTCTCTCTCTCTCTCTCTCTCTCTCTCTCTCTCTCTCTCTCTCTCTCTCTCTCTCTCTCTCTCTCTCTCTCTCTCTCTCTCTCTCTCTCTCTTCGAGGTGCGTGAAAGCAAGCCTCATTGCATTGTCTACTTCAAATCTGAAAGAAATTGTGTTTACATCCAAGACAGGGCTTCAAATAAACATATAATAGTAAAGAAATATAAGCAATCGTAGCAGTCAAAGGACTATTCATAGTGCTAACTGCTGTGGAGCAAATTTAGTTTCCTTAACAAGCAGCCGCTTATATTATAATTAACAACGTAGCTGGTAATCAGTGAAGGATCGCCCATCGGTGGTTTTTCCTTCTAAGAAAGTGTCCTTTCATTAGAAAGAGAGAGAGAGAGAGAGAGAGAGAGAGAGAGAGAGAGAGAGAGAGAGAGAGAGAGAGAGTTAATAGAGGGAAGTTCCGAAAAAGTAGATTTGCTGTCTTCACTTTGTAGAAATTTAACGTTTAGAAAAAAAAAAAAAAAGCAGGCCTGGAGTTTCGACTCCAATCTATACAGTCAAATCAATTAGTCAGTCATAAACCAATAGTATAACTTACATAAAAGTTGATATGCACACACACGACCACAAACACACACACACACACACACACACACACACACACACATATATACATATATATATATATATATATATATATATATATATATATATATATATATATATATATATATATATATATATATATATATATATATATATATATTGTAATGAGGTAAACCTTGCACACGCCATCTCATCCTCCAGGACGTAGAGTAAAGATACAATATAAGAACATTTCACGTTCTATTGAAACATTTCCTATTGTTTTAATTTAAACAGTAAAAGGATAGCTGTGAGCAAGGTTCACCCCTGTCGACTCCTCTCACCATTACCCTTCTGGGTAAGCCCTTAATCCCTTTTCTTTGTCCAAGTGACTTCCCATAGACCTTGATTTCAGGGGCTGTTCTGTCGGAGATGCTAATCCCTCCTGAGGCAAAGCTGGCAGAGGAGACAAGGCAAAAAGAGAAAGCGACTCCCACGCCTAGCAACTGACCCATGTGTCCAGCGACATCTTGAACACCTGGACAAAGAGGACCCTATGTCCCAAATGGGTGACCCATGTAGAAAACGGGATCCCGCCACCATACAGCGCTACCTACAAAGAGCAGGATCATAATCCTCCAACGAGATAAAAGGGCGTCTCACAGGCAGATAGTTTTCAGAGGATGGTGGAATCTTAACTAGGACACTTCCGTCCTCCCTCTTGCTCCCCTGAGCTGCCCCTTGCTGTTCCCCTGTGGTTGTCCAGAGCCAAAGTTACTTTTGTACTGAGCCCCTTTCAAACTGTCCTCCATTGCTGGTGCCCCCTGAAGACGAGGAATCCATCTCCCAATGAAGGTAAGGTAACAGAGTCAAGGTTCTTATGTCAGTCACGTCCCTGTAAATCTTTTCCTATTTTTTCATTTCATTTCTTAGTGCGATATACCTACAGAGAGTCCTGTATTGTCATTTTGTGTTAATTTACGAATCAGTGAAGAAATGTAACATAACTGTATAAAGTTACAGTTATTGGAATCGAGTACTTTTTTAGGCACCTTCTGTACAATTCCTTGATTCCTGGATCAAAGCACCTTCGTGCAGCTAAGTAACCATGTGTGCTCTCAACTGCAGACAGGAGTTAGCCTGCTGTGGACCTGTTATCATCTTGTGTGCACAGTGGCATAACCACTGTTCCCTCTCCCATATGGTGCCCTTTGAAGTGGGCCCCCTTTGAGTTTCTTCATAGAATTAACCATTTGTTTGTAAATCTTATTATACGACAGGATTCTGTCCCCCTGTTTTTATTTATGCTCCCATTCTTCTGATATGTGTGTTTTTCTAATGTAAACACAATTGATTAAGTGAAACCTAAGTGTTTACCTGATAACTGCCCACTTTTGAAGAAGGCCCTCAGCTAACTCCTTTTGTATATAGTTTTAATTGAATCAAACATTAGAGTCAGATTTTGCCTGCCCAAGGTAAGTTCCCATAGCCTTCTGCTACAACCATATTCAACATATATATACCAACAGGTTAACTTACAGAAGAGTTAAGACGAGGCATTTCTGTGTAAATTTCCTGACTAAACATTTCTTGCTTATATATAAATATGTATATATATATATATATATATATATATATATATATATATATATATATATATATATATATATATATATATATATATATATATATATATATATATATATATATATATATATATATGCACATACACACACACACACACACACATATATATATATATATATATATATATATATATATATATATATTTTTATAAATATTACTGCTGTTCGCCCTCGTAACATTTGATTGTAAATAATATCAGCCTGACCAAGACCGGGAAAAGCCATTGTCTGCATTAGGAGCGTCTTCAGTTCAAATTTTAGCATCCGTTGGAGAAAGGAATAGGTAGCATTTAGGCATTTAACCCCATAGGAGAAATTCCATATTCAACTTTAAGAATAGGTGGTCCTAAAGTCCTTTTTTCCTTTCTACCTGTCTCTCGTGGCGAATGTTTTAACAGAGCATAGACGCCTAAGGCATGACTGTAGGCCTGTTTTGACCCAGCGCCGGTCAGGGAACTTCAGAGAGAAACTAGCCGCCGTCTCGAGCTGACGTCTAGAAGGTGGCCCTGTCCCCGCCTTTGTCTATTATTTTATTAGTGAATGGTGGAGCAAGAAACACACACCGAACTTCAGCACGTCCATTGTAAATGCGCGCCAACGCAGCCGTCATTAAGGTATAGTCGTGTGCTGTTCGAACTTCGTCCATTCTTTTAACCTCTTTTCTGTATTTCACATTTCTTTGTTTTCTTCCTTCAGCCACCACTTAGGGTATATGTGTTTTGAAGTCTAGATTAAGCCTAATTATTATATTGTGAGCTTCAACCCCGTTATTCCAGTAAAATACCTAGGATTTAGGGTAAGCAAAATCAGGTTAAATCTCGATGCTTTGTATGCCTCTCGTCCGAATGTTTGGAAGAACCGTTGCGTTTAAAATCAAATTCATCTCAAATATTCTTTGTTAAGGTTAATAACCCTTAACTGGCGACCTTTGGCTAATTAACATCTGTCTTTGAGGTTAACTTTTGGCTTCAAGTGGCAGGTTACGTGTAATCTTGGTTTGCAGGGCCGTAAAAATTACGTAAATTGAATAATACATGATCAACCAAGACCCTCACACGTAACAATATATATATATATATATATATATATATATATATATATATATATATATATATATATATATATATATATATATATATATAATCAACAAATGATCACACATAAATTTTTGACTCACGGTGTACTGTGACACTACCAACTAAGCCACACAAGTCATAAAAGAAGTTGCAACATACAGTAAGTCCCAATGTACCTGAGGTTTTTACCTGGACAGGCTTACTGTCTAGCGTACCAGGGAGTTTTATGTAACTTCCGACCCAGCAGTGACCCAGCTGACATCATTTCAACAAAATTATCCCTTCTGAGAGATATTTCGTTCCTGACTCACACTGAATCATTCCTCAGAAGGGATCATCGAATGGAACGCTATCAGTTAGATCACTGCTGGGTCAGGAAGCTGGGTAAATCTCGCTGGTATGCAAGACAGTAAGAGTGGTGCTTAGGTTCCAACTTTTCTTATGACTTATGTGGTTCAGATGGTAGCACCCTTGCCTTTCAATTGAAAGATCTGGGTTTGATCCTGATGTGAGTCAGAAATTTACGTATATATATATATATATATATATATATATATATATATATATATATATATATATATATAT
>NC_089761.1:66420736-66455736 GCF_040412425.1 Macrobrachium rosenbergii
GGTGCTACGGTCTTGAGGGATGAATGAACACTTAACACTGGAACATAAAACACTTGAAATAGCACTGGGTAAAATGGCACAATGGATACAGAGATATACTGGCACTCAATAAACACTTCTAAGGGCAAAATATCGTGACTGAAAAGCCTTCACTTGTACTTTACAGGCGGGGGAAGCGGGTCTCTGGCAAAGAATGACGAAGGGCGATCACACTCATGGCACTATACACTGGTTCACATGGAATGTCCGTTCACGTGGTGACGAAGGAACTGGATCTGAGTCAGGAGGGTCAGGTGGTGATAGTGGGGGTGCAGGCTCTCAGTGTCTCATAGCAATCTCCCGCGCATGTCTGGCTAACTGCAAAGATCTTCCTGTCCTGGCTCCTTTTAAGGCATCTGCCGAGGGTAGGGGCCCCGATGTCTGGCCCGCATGGTGGCCATGCCCAAGATGTGTCATCTTCCAGGTGTCTTAACCATCTGCTTGCATATCCCCAGGTGTCCTGTGGAAAGACAATTCAGCACGATCACTCTGCCTCATAGCATGGTTGTTTTAAGCTGCTTAAGGGAGCGGCACTCAACCCCTTATCCTTGCCCCTTTTGACCGTGCTATCCAAATGTCTGTCCCAGGTAAAGGGAAGGGATAGATCAGAATACTGATAAGTTTTACGTGTTGGTATCTGGGTCAACTTGGGTTGGCTATGCAGTGACAATCCCACTCTCATCATTCTAAAGGGTTGGCTTTTAGTGACTTCTTGCTAATTATAATATATATATATATATATATATATATATATATATATATATATATATATATATATATATATGTGTGTGTGTGTGTGTGTGTGTGTGTGCGTGTGTGTGTGTGTGTGTGTATTGTGTTGGTTGCTTTGGGTATTAATCCCAAACGTCGTTATATAATATTGTTACTTGAGTGCGAATTAGTTTATACATAGTCTTTGGAATTAATCTTATTACGCTTTGGCAATGTAATTGACGGGCAACGCAAAACATTAATGTTATCATAATATTCTTTTCAGAAATCCTGGGTAAATTTCTGACCCCTTTTCAACTTTTAAATTCGAAAAACGTTTAATTTGCATTCAAAAGAAAGTAATTTACGATGTTAGGTCTCAACTTGTTGTTCTTAATTCTACGGAAGGTGGTGAATATGGAAATTGTGGCTGGCCCTGCAAATGATATCCTTTCTACGTTGATCACTTGACTGAATAATTTCTGTGTACTGACGTTACAGTTACTATGGTTATCTTGTCATCGAGACAGGAAATACTATTCATATTTGCTAAGCATAATCTGAACTGAATAAAAGAAAAACGGATACGAGAATTTTCACGAACATCCATTCAGTCAGAAAGTACCTTGAAAATGCTTCAACGCCTCCCATCCATAAAATTTTGTATTGAAACTCGTAAAGCTGGGGAAACTGACAGCTGATTAGAAAGAACATCAAGTTTTTCATTCCTGGTGCAGATTCTCTAGACTTGTGCAATGTCTTTATGCAATATGACAGTTTTTTTTTTATTATGAACAAATTTATTGTTCTTTTCAGTTGTAGGCCATGATATTATTATTTTAGACCAGCTAGCTAGAGGCTTGCTATTTTCTGTGTGTGTTCATATACTTGTACTGTTGTAATGGATGTTTGATGACAGATTTTTCATAAATTATTTTATATTCACTTTTTGCAAATTATAGCTACATTTCCGTTAATATTTGGGTCTTTTTCATATCTGAGTCAATGCAGGGGATAATCATTTAATTATGTTATCAATAATAAGTGACTGCTGATATTCGTCCATGATCATCCAACCAAGAACTCGCCAGACTCAGAGCTTCTTAAGTTCACTAATAGAGGTCCAACGGGGTAGGGAACGTGTTACTTCGTCCGCTTTTTGGCCTTATTGTGACCGGTTGCTGATCGAACCAGTCTTCTCTCAAACTACTTCTGATTTTCAGATTTATTTGATTGTTTTTCCTTGTTCAGTGCAGAAGTGTAAACCACACGCTATCCACAACTGTCTTGTCGGGTCTGGGACCCGCAGGATTCTGCAGATGTTCTACCACAATTCTGCTGTCATGTAATTACCCATCAACTCCTTCAAGCGTTATTCCTGAATAAAGAAACAAATACATAGTTTCGTTTAAACGAATGTAGATCACATATATGCTAATGCCTTACGACAAGTCTATTTCTTATTCAGTAGAAAAGATTTTTCAAATAGCATTATAATCGACGCCTTATACCAAAGGTCATCGAAGAAGTTGTCTGGTGCAAATTGATTCCCTTTGTCTTTTTATATACAAAGCCTACGTTTTAGAAGACTGCTGGTGCTGAAATATTTCTCTTGACCAATACGTTCTGCTATAATTACTAGAATCCTACTCTTTTGAGCACAAGGTCGGGACAAATCTCAGGTAATTTCCATCATAGAGGAAAGGCTTGTACAGTAATTTCTTGGTCAATTATTCCCACTATAAACAAGTCAGTTAGTTCTTAAGCCAGTACCTTTGACAGAATTTGTTCAATTGAGTACTTCAGAAAGTTGATATAGCAATTCCTTGCGGTTCCCTTGGCGATAGTTTCTTTGCCCAGACAGATGTCTACCGGTAAACCTTCTTCAGTCTTTCTAGACAACAAATACTTTACTACTGACATGACACTATGTTTAGAGAACTAATGATTTTTGCCAGACTAGTTTCTATGCTGTTATGAAATAAAGTGACGTCCATTAATTGAGCTATTTTCTCTGTGAGTTCAATAAGAGATAAATTGTGCAAGTAGTGTGATACTTGCTTTTTACATTCGAACAAGACAACACACATATAAGCGTGTGTAACTAAAGATCTCTGTAAGCTGGGAACGGCGCATATATTGTCGTCCAGCTTTTGTAACATTGTATTACATTGTTCACGTGAATAATTGTACTAAAATATAATTTACAGATTACAAGGGAAAGAGAGGAAAATGTTTAAGATACAGGGATTTCTAACCTTGCACTACAAAATTTATTTCAAACACCTTAATTAGAAAATAATAGCTCTTACATTTTGCCCAGTAAATGAATTACCAGTCATATCCATGTCGTAAAAGGTTCTTAGTGTATGAACGTCCATTATATGAAAGAACTAAAGGGTTTAGACTTTCCTGTTTGAAAACGATTTTAACCTTCTTAATTGAGACACTAGATTAAGGTTCACCACTGTATGTTATTGCGGAATGACTGTGATGTTATTACTTCAGAAAAGTTTGGTATCGTATGAAGACAATCTGGTGTGTAGTTGTTTGTAAGCATTGTAAGCATTAGTGACTACTTTGCTGAGACATTTTCTTTTGCTTTGAGTTTTTTTTTTTTTTTATAATTTGTTCATACTGACATAACTCGTTTTCAAGGTCAAAACTGTGGAGAAAAGGCGGCTTCAGGTTATCAGTCTGGTCGCTCATTTCTCTACACAGCTTAGTTCTCTTCAGATGAATATGACAGAAATATTTAGACTGACAAACATTCTGGGTGAGATCACCTCTCAGCAGCCACCACTTGTTGGTTTGATTATAGTATTCGCTTGGCTTCTCCATACAAATAGTTGCCAATATGATAAGCAATAAAATTAATTATGTAGCAGTAACTGGTGTCGTGACCAAGTCTTGGACATTCACACAGCAGACAACCTCGCGTTAATAGGAACGAAGCCATTGAAACTGGTAACCCACTTCATAAACAAAACCTTCGAAACCTCCCTTCTCATTCTAAGGAGGGAAATAAAACTCTGCCCAGGCTCATTACATCTTACTTCGTATATACGCAATTCACCGTGTGTGCGTTAGCGAAAGAAAAGGTTACGTAAGAGCTCGGAGCTCGACGCAAATGTTGTACAGCCCAAGAATGAAAAGAACTCCAGACAAGTAACATTTCACCGCAGGGTTATATCATCGTAAGCCCTTCTTAAGTCCCTGACCAAACTGACCTTCTGACAGTCCTGAGTCGATGATGCTCTGTTTCGAATAAAAGATTGTTTCGTCACGCCAAGATGGAAATGAGATTTGGGGCTGGGCTCCTGCCACTGCTGCTAATTGGTTTACATACCAGGCTCTGACGCCATGATGGTTCAGCTCGAGACTGGACGGGTTCATATAGATGAATTTCTTGTCAAAATAGGATTACGTGGACGGATATGTCGCGTAATTAACTCCGGTAAAAGTCTTCGTAAAAATATTCTTGTGTTGCTTTAGTTCTTAGGGGTTGTTGGTCAGCATGTGATCGACAGAGGCAACTGATTAAAAGTAGTTAATGGTTTAACATGGTAGTAAGTTGACGCTTAATCATGGAACACATTACTGCCTGTGGAGTCCATTTATAGAAAAATAACGGCTCGTCAATAAATGATCAAGATGTAGTCAACTCTGGTATTCAATCCAAATACTATTCGTGAAGTGTTCCGTATATAATAAAATAATTATTACTCTTACAACCGTGAGATCTCGACCCATCATTAAATTCTGTAACAAAAGCTAAAAATGGACTGCACCATTCCTTACAAAGAGAGAGAGAGAGAGAGAGAGAGAGAGAGAGAGATCAGAGATCAGAATCGCAGAATTTATATCTGGACCAGAAGGTGGTTTACTCTGTCAAGAACCCTTTCTTGCGCATGCGCCTCGCATATTCATGACGCGCTGGAGGAGAATTGCTCAAGGACCATAAAGTGTTCATAGAACGGAGTTTAACCTCGAAGGTCACTAAATAGGACATTGGTTAACCTAAGACCTTTCGAGCGAGCGTGGAATAACTGGGTGGGGCAGTAATGGCTGAAGAAGGAGGCGAGCTTGTAAGAAGGTGATGCAAAAAAGAAACCCAACCCTCAGATGGGGAATCGGGAGGTTGTAGAACAATTCGATTACAACAGGTCATAAGTTTCGAGTAACTCGAGGTATGACAAGAACACCCAAGGACCGCGGAATGTTATTGGTTCAGTTGTTGTGGATGATTTTGATAATGCAGCGGTGGGGTCATTTTGTGCTTTGAAGTACCTTCAGCTGCTCCGCTAATGCAAAATGATCGCAGTTGAAGGAACAATATGTAATAAACATTCATAGTTATGTACCAACACATGTGCGCATATGCCTGAGTTAATTTAAATTGCATTATGAAATTTAGTTGTTATAAAATCATATGATTTCCTGGCTAAAACTTATGTGGTTTTCCTATGCTGCAGCCTGACGTTAATCAAAAATAATATGTGAATATGGATGCTATATTGTATTTTATTAAAATTCAATTTTCAATTCCTGAAATCTTCATGAATGATATTCTTTTAATTACAAGTTCAAAGGCTGCAATATAAAATATTCATTGAAGTGATGTAGAATGTCACATAAAATTTGTTTGTGTACGTAATGCGAAAAGCTTCAGTAGTTTCAGCGAGACGAAGTTTTCTCTCACACATTAGGCTTGGAAGCTCTAACATGCTTCCACTAAGCGTATTCTGTGCCTCTTCTTTCTGTACAATATAAGCAGTCAAAAGGTGGACGTCAATGGTTCCTTTCATTTGATTTCTTTTTGATTAAATGGAATTTTGACCGTGAAGTCTACAATGAGAAGTTCCTTTTCTTTTCGTCTCTTACTTTCAACAAGCTTGTTATTGGCAATCTCTTGGCCCGAGTCAAAGTCTTTGAGCGCAAATACATTCCTGTTAGTAAACTTGCGTAGGTCTATTGTCATTCAATCACGACTCCCCTCCCCACCCCCTCAACCCCGCCAAACTATCCACTACAAAAAGGAGGGTCTCCCATCCACCTCCCTTTTTCTTGGAGTCTGGGGATTGGGGGAATACCAATGATGTTCTTGCTTCCCCCTCCTTCCTTCCTGGATGTTAGAGATCGAGGAGGGGGAGGTCCAGGAAATATCTCCCTTCTCCCTCCCTTTCTCTCGTAGACTGGGGAGGATGCAGACCAGGGAGGACCTCCCTTACCACCCCCGATCCTCCTTCTTTTTTAAGGCTGGAGGCTATGAGTGGGTGAGCCAGGGGGGATTCACCATCCCCCTACCCCACCATCCCAACGAACTGTGTAAAGAGCATACCAATGACTTGGCGTCCCTTAAGTGAACCCTAACAACGGATCCATTGTAATTTCGTCTCTTTTGTTTGACGGTTTGTGTGTGTTTGGTGACGTGAAGATAGTCAGCTCGTCAGGCATTTCTTTGTGGGCGCTTCGTTAGACTCCTTGTTAGTCGGCTGTTTCGGTTTAGAGTCAACCGAGCGAAACGTGAATTAAGGATGAAGGATGATATCCTGGAACATAAATAATGATGCGTCGACTGATTGAAAACACTCTTGCCCGGATTGAATCAATGACCTTGTAAAGAAGTGTCTGTTAATTCATTGTAAAACCCGATTGATTCTGTCGAATAATTGATAACGAATCAACAGCAACAATAATAATAACTGGGAATATTGTTGCTGCTTATCTGGAAAGTGTTCATTGTGATTTGTTTAACTGTTAACGTTTACGTCAATTTGTTCTCATATCAAAGTGAACTCGCAATTATCACTGTTGACAAACCACATAAAAGGAAAAATATTTTCAGAAAAGTGTTTGAGAATGATTTTACTTTGGTCGTTGTTTATTGAATTTCATAAATGAGGATGAGAGATAATCTTAGGAAGACAAATGCAAATGTAAACAATGGTAATATGTACCCTTCCAGTGGGTACCTTGTGTAAACGTTCAAACAAAAAAACCTGTTCTTACAGTTATGGAGTGTGATTCTTCCATACATGTAAAGTTCTTTTGGTACATTCATACGTTCTCAGAGAACGTAAAATGTTGACAAACGCGGAACACTCTTTATTGTAGATGCGTTTATGGATGATCACAAGTCGAAGTTCGGAACAGTTACTGTAGATCAAGCGATTGTTTAGTTAAATGTTCATAAGCACAAATCTCATCAATTACGCATCAGATTTCTCGCAAGCCATCACAGCAGCTCTCAAAAAATCATATCTGTGCTGTTGAATAAAATGTCTACGTCAGCCGACATGTTTATATTTTAAGGAATGTTATCTAATTGCTTTTGGAAAGCTCTTCCTTATATTCTCCTTAAAAGAACTGATCCAAAGGTCAGGTGTCATCTGTATCACGAGTTCTGGCTCCTCCTCACCTGGAAGCAAGACCGATTTTTGCTCGCTTGTAAGTTTCCAGCACTTCTTCTTCAGAGTAGCACATGTCGAGAGAGTCACATTTTCCCAGGGATGCTGCAGAAGAGTCAATAGACTTATTCTCTCTTTCATGACACGTATTTCTAAAAACACGGAATTTCGCCTCTTTCGATCTCCATTGGAAGCAAAATGTTTTGTCTTGCGCGTGTTAGCACGACAATAAATAATATTCAAAACGAAAGACTTTGAACTCTTAGAAACAACTGAAGAAAGCAAACTGCGTGCACGTCCTTTTACATTCATGTACACATACACACACACACACACATTATATATATATATATATATATATATATATATATATATATATATATATATATATATATATATATATATATATATATATATATATATTTATAATGTGTGGTTGTGGGTGGAATAAATTTGTTTAACAAACTTTCCTCTTGATCGTGTAAGAATTAGCTTTGAGATATGTCTTGCAAATAAACAAAAACGCCACTATTTTAGGTTAGGGTGGGGTAGGGAGATAGTGAGGGTAAGGAATGTTATCATCGGTGATTACTAGTTAAGTGCAGTTTCGGTGAAACGTTGCATATCTGAAAAGAGAAATGCTCGATGGTCGTAAAGGAATCTCCTATGTCGAACCTCATCTGCCGGTCATCAAAATTCCTCTCACGGTGTTTTAGCTCTGTACAAAATAAAATAAAAAAAAATAGCAGAGTGATTTATTTCTTATACTGATTCCTTATCCATTCATGCATGGCTTATCATTCCTAAGAGAATTCCTGATCGCAACCAGAGATTTCAAACCGATTTTCTTCACCTTCAGGCCGCATCCAAAGCTAGGCTCGCTTGTAAAGATTTGGTCTTTTTCTAAACAGCCTGTCTTACTGAGATCATACTTGGGCAGCTTCTTCCTGTGTTACCCTTTAGAAGATGTTTATTGAAATGCAGTGATGCTTCGTCTTATCAATAACAAAGAACCGACTTCTTATGTTCATTTTCTTCGTCGCAAGATGGCGTAGCTCCCTCTTATCTGTTGTATAGAACCGAAACCCTGTTTATAGTTTCCTGTAAAAAAAAACTATTGAGATGACTTTATCTGTCCGCCCGCACTTTTTCTGTCCGCCCTCAGCTCTTAAAAACTACTGAGGCAAGAGGACGGCAAATTGATATGTTGATCATCCACCCTCCAATCATAAAACATACCAAATTGCAGCCCTTTAGCCTCAGTAGTTTTTAATTTATTTATTTCTAATATTAGCCATAATCACACTTCTACACCGCTATAGGTACCAACAACACAGGCCACCACAGGACCGTGGCTGAGTTTCATGGGCCACGGCTAAGTTTCATGGACCGTGGCTTTTGTCGTGATACCTGTCTGGCTACTGCTTCTCTGCGTCTGTGACTATTCTTGCCTACATAATGTCATGCGCTGGACTTCTATCTCTGTCTCTGACTTCCTCTTTTCCTGTCATCTATGTTTCGAGAGGTTTTTTGCCCGACTCCTTTGTGTCTTCCACATAACTTTTTTTTTATCTCATCAGGACTGGGCTGATAAGTGACTATAATTTCCCTCCCATCGGATTCTGCTTTCCCATCTTTAGTAAATCTATTGTTATCTGATATTATTACTATCATGCTTCCATAAATGTCGGAGAACTTGCTCATCTTCCACCTGAAAAAGATGAATCATCAGATGATAAACACTGCACAGAATCAATGCAGTTAAAGTGACTACGTTAGTATTATTATTATTATTATTATTATTATTATTATTATTATTATTATTATTATTATCCATAATCAGAACAAATTTTTACAGAATAAAAATAGAAGCGAATGTCTATATAAATGTAGAAAAGGAGAGAAGTGGCTATTATAAAAATAAATATTAATAAATGTACTTAACATTTCATAATGATTAACTCATATTTAACAACAAAATTAACAAATTAATTAATTTCGTAGAAGCTAAAATTACATGAGAGCGAACGAAGGAAACTAGGGTTGACTGTAACTCAAATAAAGAATCTTAAACCCAAGACTGTGAAAAGTCACGAGGGGACGCTGTGGTACAGTCAAAGGCAAGTTTAGGTCTTGATCAAAGGTCTGACGACGCCGGGTATAAGAGACATACAAGGGGTGGATGTGGCGCAGTCCTTAGCTACCCACAGAATAACAAAATTTAATGTAAGGACTCCCATCAATTTGAACTGACAAGAGGCGAGGATAATGGGTAATAAGTTGCTTAAAAGACACCAGCAGGGAATCTTTTGACTAAGTGCAAAAACGAGATGATTAAAAGATCGCGGTCGGAATCTTAGGACCTAAAAGGAGTGGCTATTTTTTTCTATCAATTTCTCACTTGTCTGAGCGATTCAGAGTTAATCTGAATTCGTTATTGGAATTCCAGAAACGAAATTACTATTGTGTTTTGCTGAAGACTCATTTTTTTAATTTTAATCTTTGGTGTCATTAGCTTCTAAATGAGGCCATATAAAGCTTTTCTATCGCTATCGTGGGGGAAGTTCAGGTAAGTGTATACTTCACGTATATACTTTTATTCTGCAACAGTATATATCGTGTTTCATACCAATCGAACCTATAAGGATAAAACTCTTAAAGGATGTGCTTTGTTTTGAATATTATGTAACTGGTTGCTTCTGTACAACATCAAGATATCCAAAATACGACGCATATTAGTATACCGAAGATTAGGATCTAAATAGAATTCAAGGAGGACATTAATGGGGATATTTCAGAAATACGCAGTTGATGAACACTTTTCAGTTCTGGTGTTGAAATACTGATGAAATACTGAGACACCTCGAAAACGTCCCAGAATTCTGTGCGAATGTTTTTGAAACTAATCATGGTTTTAATGAGGCTAAAAATAACAATAAATTTGATTTTGAATTAATGTATTTAAAGAAAATATCAATATTATCGTTAATCTCGATTTCTTGACTGGTTCTTTTTCTTCTATTGTATTTATTTTCATCTATACTTTCCTAAAAATCCGTTTCCTATGAATTAATTATGGTCCTGCTTAAAAAAGAATTCTGTGTTTTCTCTTCTTCAGTCACCTGCTTGCTGTTACTTCATCGACTGCTGGTGTACCGTTTATGCAATACAGCAAGATACTGGTGTTGAATCGACCGTCCTAGTTGCTGGGAACAGCAGGAAAGGAGATCCTTCCTACACCTTCGTCGCTTTTAGTAACGTTATCTTCGCCATTTATTAGTGTGCTTCTTTTACTGAACTTGTCTAAGCTCTGACTCTAGTGTCAGGTCTTTCATAGCTGTATCAGCCAGATTCTCAGAACATTGTGTCTATTTTTCTTTTTGTTTGATAACTACTGTTACTTGTGTGAATTAGTTTTCTCCCATAACCAGCTCTTATTATTTATTACTTGTATTTATAACCTGTTCCTTTCCAGGAAAAAAAATAAATGAAAACTGTATTCCATATTTGTTTCTCCCGTGGCTTTTACTATCTTATACGATCACTTTCCAAGGGATATATCAGAAAAACCTTTACGTTGCCAGGAGTCGATCTGCAAAATTGGTTTGTCCTTGATCAGTTCAGAGCCTGGAGACCCAACGCTTAGCAGGTTACTAATCTTCCACTCTCTCATTCACTAATCATCAATCACTGTCATTCAACCATCAGTTACAAGGTAGTTTTTGGTTTCAGCTGTCTCCAAACTGTAACTCACCCCAGTCTGAAAACTAAACTCACGCAATACATTACTGACTAATTATCATATACTAGAAACCTAACCTCTAGTTGAGATGACCGTTTCTTTGCAAGAAGATAAGTCTCTATTTACGTTTGCTATCTGCTACTCCCTTTATCTTTTAAAAATCGGATCGTCAATATTTTCTTTCTCCGGGAATTTACAAGATTTTGCTAAAACTTGATAAAACTTGCTAATACTTGGAGTGTGTGTTTATGTGTGCGTGTGTGTGTGGCGTGTATGTTAGCGTCCCGGCAAAGCGTACAACGCGTTCCATGCTAATGAGCAGACTACTCCCAGATGCGCATGAGTCAATTAGGCGCTTGATTTCACTCTTTCAGTTGGAGCGCACTGTTTGGTACAACTTCTGTTTTTTCCTTTCCTTTTTTCTTTAAACTAAGTGTTTTAGATTTGCTTTTATGGTGTTATCCTTACTGACACCAGTCAGGGATAAACAGGAGAAATAACAGTAAGTCACCACTCATATCTTGATGGATCCCACACGATGCCTGTAGATACAATATTGCACTCTGTTGGTCTTTATGAAAAAAAAAAAAACTGAAAACGCTCGCCAGTTTACAAAGTTTCTCCAAGACCTACGATTTCAATTTCACGAAGTGTACGTCTTCCTTTAACAACCTCATATAGTACGAGAATGAAACATAACAATTAATTCACATCATATTATGCAAAAAAAATGCAAGTCATCTGTATCTAGCCAGCAATAACACCAAGATGTGAAGGAAAATTACGAACTTTGGGAGCAGTTAATAGATCTAAAGTGTATGCCACCATACCGGTATAATTTTGTCATGAATTCCGAATAGTTACTATTCAATTAAAACTCAGACTTTGACAAATTCGTGTCCATAGTAATTTGAAGAAATTATTTAACAGATAAGGTACTGAGATATACGGAACTGCGTTCTGCCTACTGCCTACTTTTTGAAGAGTTTTATCACATGATAAAGAAAAGGCGATAAAAATACAGTACATTTTTATCAATAGCTTTGGTTCTCGTTTTGTTAGCCTACCATTGCCGCGGCCAGCGAATCTGAAGGTTTTACTTTCATACCCTGGCAACCTACCAGTCGCCAGCGCGACGGCAATTGCCAATGTAAGATAATTAAACCTTCAGACTTGTTGACCGCAGATAAGTACTTGAGCATGGCTACAGGTTAAAGCAAGGTCTAGAGATTATTCTCTAGACCTTGGGTAGAAGCAGCAACTACAAACTAAAGCGTCTTGCAGAAGCACTTCCTTTGCAATACTACCTGAAAGAGAGAGAAACTCAGGCTATCCTAAAAACTGCAAAGAAAGAAACGAAAGCAGCAAGAGAGCAGGTGGAAAAATGCAGGTAAACTGAGTAGAAAGATCTAGAGGTAAGTGCAGAGTATTTAGTTTTTTGTTGATTAATAATTGATGCATTAGGCAAATAAAGTCACGTATATGAAGAAAAAATGAATGGAATAAAGACAAATGGAAACTAGGAATTTTATAGAAAAGGAAAGGTTATCAAGAACTGACAAAGAGAACATTAAAAGGAGAGGCCAACATCCTCGGGAAAATAAAATGCAAATAATGTAAGAGTTGAATGAATGGATGGACTAGGGAAAGTGACGAAAGAGGGTGGGGATTCAGTGATGAAAAGAGAACCGTTGTACTGTAATAAGAAAGAGGAATAAAGATACAAAAGAAAACCGAGCGACCAGTAGTAGATTGTTCCCTGGAAAGTGTGATGACCACAGTTCCGTCCGGCTTTCTATATTTTGTTATGCAGGCCCGCGCGCTCAGTGCCCTGGACACTTCAACACAGGCACGCGCGATCTTACCTTAAGGCTGCATCAAGTAGGAGTCCACACGAAAGCTCTGACGCTTGAGATGGCTGCAGCTACTGCACACTGCTCTTCGGCATTCCGATGGATTGGCTTCGTTATAGGATCATTTAAGATGTTTAACCACCTAATCAAGATTAGGTGACTCTCTCTTTCTCTCTCTCTCTCTACATTCTGGATATAGCCATATAGACCGGAGGAAATATTGTATGCTAAGTATTCTTTATTTCTGTGAAGAATACGTCCCTCGCTCTGTCTGTCTGTCTAGATTAGATTAAAATATCCACTTACAGAAATTTAATAAAAATAAAAATGTGAACATATATTTAATAAAATAAAAATATGAATATATATATATATATATATATATATATATATATATATATATATATATATATATATATATATACATAAATATATATATATATATATATATATATATATATATATATATATATATATATATATATATATATATATATATATATATGTATATACATGTATAGCATTTCTGTATGTGTTTGTAATCTAATCTAAATGGTTGAATACATAATTATGTATAAATATTCCGTGAAGAGTTATTTGAAATGCACAAAGTGTTCTCATATGTTCTCTAATTATAATGAGAGTTATTGTTGGTGAGGGTGATTGCGTTGTTCTTGTATATGTTCTGGAAATTGTTCTTTCTATCTTTTTTATTTTTCTGTAAAAGAAAGCTATTCAGATGGTTATGTATATCCGTCCGCACTTTGTCCGCCCTCACATCTTAAAAGCTACTGAGGCTAGAGGGCTGCAAATTGGTATGTTGATTATCCACCCTCCATTCATCAAACATACCGTATTGCAGCCCTCTAGCCTCAGTAGTTTTTATTTTATTTAAGGTTAAATTTACCCATAATCGTACTTCTGGCACCGCCACAGGTGTCAACAACAAAGGCCACCACCGGACCTTGGCTAAGTTTCATGGGCAGCGGCTAAGAGTTTCATGGGCCGTGGCTGAAAGTTTCATACAGCATTATACACAGTACTGAAAACTCGAATGAGCCGAAGAAACTTCGGTGCATTTTTTTCTTGTTTTATTATTATTAATCAGTGTGAGAAAATTCACAAAATGAAATGATTGCCACTGATAGAAATGGAATATGGAAAAATCAAGCCATCTAAGACACAACCATGCACTTGATAAATCAAGAAATAAGCTTATTAACAGATATTGTATAAATGCGAGACTTACAGAATCCACATGCTGGGATTTTAACAAACGATTATGAACAATGCTTTTGCACAGTCCAAAGTGAAGTTCGAACTGCAGCTTCAAACGCTCTCCATCCAATTCAATTAGCGAGGCATGAAAATGCTTTTGCATCGATGTTTAGGAGCACGAGAAAGTGAATGACTCCACATCGCACACGGAAATGGTGGCCGGTAAGCATACCAAATAGACTGTAACTGAAAACAGGTATTAATGAATAGATAAAGTATTATTGTGTTAAGAGTTGGCTCTACAGCATTGTGCGATTCCATGCCACATCCCTTCTCGTCTTCTTCCAAATGCATCCTGTTGGCAGAGCTTCTTCGTCCGTGCCTTCGGAGGGCTTTGAAGAGTCACGTCTGCACGTGCCGGAGGACTTAGCAAACGAGAAGAGAAAACCTTTTAACTCGACAGTCATTCTTCGCAGTGAGTAGTTAGAAAGGCCAATGGACGCCGTCTCCTGCCAGCTAAGTCAACAAGCTATCTTGAAAGTAGATGGCGCAGGTCTTTCACGGGCCATGCAAAAACGTCGTGTCCAGAGTCAATAAGGAAGGAACTGCTTGGAAATGACACAGTGCAATCGATAAAAAGTTTGTGATGCCTACTCGCAGATCGTGTAAAGAAGCTCCTACCCTGCAAATCGCCATAGACAAAATTATTTGGTAAAATCTTAGCTAGTAACGCGGTGGCTCAAATGGATACGTTAAATGCATGCACACATACCAATGGCCGAAAGGAAATCAGAAATGGGCAACACATACATCAAGTATTGATACGGAGGTCTAAAGTCAACCCACGGGACTGATCTGTCAGTGACTCTGTTTAGATAGTAGAGAATGAATGGAGGAGGTTAATCAAGGTAAGCAAATGGTAAAACCAGAGAGAGGGTATTTGGGAGAGGGGCCGGAAGGTGGAGTTTGTTAAGAAAAGGGTTTAGAATAGTGGTAATTGGTGGTGGGAGCGTCTCCCTGCATACTAAGTGATGCATTGGTACGAGTCATTTCTCGTTTGGGTCATTCTCCATTCAACTGGAGATCATGATTTACAATTCGTTTGCTTAAGAGCGGAAGACGATCTTAAACAAATATGTGGGCAATGTCATGGATGCGGTAGGTACCAGTATCTTTCTCTCTCTCTCTCTCGCTCTCTTCATCAAGGATTAACTGCATGACAGTACATTTTATATGGATATATTTTCTGAGTTCTGGGAACGATGACGTCACGATTACAATAGTATCACGAACAAGCGGCAGGGTAGGAAGTCATTTCTTGGCAAGTTTCATTTTATCTGACAGACAGGTTATTATTTCATATTAATTAGAAGGTCCCGTTACTGAGCTCTTGCAGAGGCGAGTTCAGTTTGCTTATCAAGGAAAGTAATCGAATCCATATTCATTTCTTCAGAAAACCTTCATGGTATGCGCAGATAACTTGTTGATAAGGATATTTTTTCTTCATTAATATGATACCACGCATGGTTGAAAGGAATACCATAACAGCTGGTGTTTCGAAGGGCACATCATAACTTGTGTATTTGATTTGGTGTAATAACGCTTTTCATTTCTTTAAAAAAAAATATGACAGCCCGCGAAAATATGTAGACATCTTGATTTTCAAAGGAGAAAAAGATTTCAACAAAACTGCCCTAAATTGCCCATCCTCTTGGGTACCTGATGTCAAACCTTTGGTTGTGCTGTGACCTAGTGTTGGAGTTCCTATGCTTCATTTTCATCTTAAACTATTTCGTAAAGAACAGTCATTACTCGTTTGCTCATTTGTTTTTAGCGCATTTATTCTTCATCTTCCAGGGCATTGTTTCAAATCTGAAATTTCTTGTCAGTCACTTTCATTGCCTTGCAGGTCATTCCATGAGAATGTTTGCACATTACGGTTAATTACGCTGATGAAATGACATGCTACTAGGTAAATACCTGTGACATTAATTTTTTCAAGGCACTGTCTCTTTTAATGAATTATCTATTAAACAATGTGATGTATTTTTAAAAGCTAGCTAGAAAACTGAGAAAATACTAAAGAGAGGAGCAAAGATGAATTTCACCCACCAGTGATATCGCCAGATAAGACTAGGACATTCATTTATGGGAATTTTGTTTTGTATGTTCATGCTTCATGTAAGAATTTTAATATTCATAACATCCTTATGTAAAGATGAAATGTAACTAGAGAACAAAAGTTACATAAACAAGTATGATGATTTGAAATGTGAAAATGATCATTACATGGTATTGCAAACATGCTTAATATTCCTATATGTCTTGTGAGAAAATAAAATTTCGTAAAACTTAACTTTGATTGAAATAATCATATGCACATGTGTGCGTGTGTGTGTGTCTGTTTGCATATCTCATGTATACGTTGCCTTCTATCTGAAACATATCTGCGACGACCTGCTGGAAGGTGCATTGGGCGCGGCGATGCTGAAGATCTATTCCCAGTCAGTATACTGACAGTCTGGCCCGTTCTAAGCATAGAGTCGAGGCCCTGTCCTGCGTGTAGGCTGGTGGCTACTTGACGACTAAAATCTTCGGGGATAAACAGACGTATGTATCCGTGATCCACAGAATATGTTACCAGAACCTGGTTGATGGCTAGCCGATCCGGAACGCTGAAGAAGGGACGAAGGCAGGCGACTTCTTGTGACTTCTGTTGAGGCCAATCACCTGTTGCAACTGTGGCTAGCAAAAGCTGATACACTGGGTCACTGGATGCAGCACTCCTGACGAAGTCTTTATCCAATACGATGGCGTCCTGTCCCAAGCCGGCCACGGTTGCACATGCTACTGCCACTTGAATGTCATCCCCCAAGTCCACATCAGAGGCTTCGTGGGACAATCTCATAGCTGGGTACCCTGAGAGAAAATCCACAGCAGTGTTCCTTTTTCCAGGCAGGTATTTGATGTGGAACTTGAATTGGAGTGTCTTCTCCTTCAGGTTGAACAACCTTGCATTGATGATGTCCTTAAGGGCCGTATCACTCAGCAGTTTGACAAGTGGACAGTGGTCCGTGATGATGGCAGATTAGAGCACTCAAGTAGGAACAACCTGGCCTTCTGCAAGCACCAGGTGACTGCAAGGGCTTCTCCTTCTACGGGGTCATACCCTGCTCCAGTGGTGGTGAGGTGTCTTCTGCCACATAGGACGAGATGCCAGCCGCCCTTGCAACAAAAGGGGCTGTCAGCTGACTGACAAGCACATTACTGCTGGAGGACAAAGAAACCAATGCGTTCCTTGCTCCAATCCGTCATGATTATCGTAGGGCGTGTCTTGTAATATGCCAAGCCGTCCTTGGCTGGTTGACAGGTGACCTCCTGTGCCTGCTGGAGTTTGAGGCATAGCTGGCTATCCCAATATACGTTTTTTACAGTGGGTTTCCTGAGGATATCCCTGAAGGGCTCCATGATGGGCACCATTGCCAGGAAGGGGGCTAATTGATTCACAAATCCAAACCACGACCTAATATCAATGATGGAGGGCTTCTCTGGCATATAGGAGTTACGTATGGTATCTAGATTTTTGTTTGCAGGCTTGTATGCCTCCCATCCCAAGTGGTATCCGACAAAGGTAACCTCTCTCTTGCAGTATTTGAACTTCTCAGGTTTGAGTGTAATCCCTGCAGAGGCACAAGGTGACAGGAATTCATACACGTGCCAAAACACCTCTTTGATGCTGTGATCATATAGCAAAGTGTTGTCAGTGCATTTATGCTTTCTGGTGATGTCTTGCAGGGCGTCGTTGAACCTTTTTGTGTATGCGTCGGAAGCTGAACAATGACCCATGGGTGTTCTACAGTAACGATACTGCCCCCATGGGGTGATGAAGGTCGTGAGTTGGCGGCAATCCTCGGCCAACTCCATTTGGTGGAAACCCCAATGGGTATCCGCTGTAGTCTTATATGTGTGTATAGGAATGCTTGAAACCATGTCAAAGGGTGCCAGTGTATGGTAAGTCTCACAAAGACAGTGGGCGTTGAGGCATTAGAAGTCCACTGTGCGGCGAGGCTGGCCTTCCTTCTTGACTACCACGACCATCCTTGCACACCACTCCATTGCTTCCCCTGCTAGGACTGGTTCTATCATGCCCTTCTGAACTTTTTCATCAAGCTGGGCCTTGGCCTCCTCTTCCCAATGCTTAGGGATTGCTGCCAGTAAATGACAGGCATAAGGTACGGCATCAGGCAATAACTGTATGTGGTGTTGCTTGCCCATCATCACAGGTAAAGGTTCCATGACCTTGTTGAAGGTTGCAGATGAAGAGTGACGTAACAGCCATTCTTCCAGTCTCGGGATGTTCTCTATGAATGGGATCGGTATGGTGGCTGGCTTCGTTATCTGAGGGGAATTGGGCTGCGAGACTGCCTCACTAGAGATGTCAGCTGATGCAACGAGGGGTGAAGGGTGAGGGAAATCCTGTGGTACTATTCCCAGCCACCTATTTCAATGGTGCATGCCGTTGATCTGCAGCATCTCACTCAAAGATTAGCTACATCACTCAGACCAAGCGTACTTTGGACAACGGTCGTGGGTATCATCTGGAAAATGACAAAAACTCACCAGTACATAGGTAATTGAAAACTGGGTTTTAAGGACAATATATATAAGGTCTGGTCTAGCATAACCGTACCCCCTTCTATGAAGCTTATGAGTTTAAAATTCCCATCCTTTGGTCGATTGGTGAGTTTAGTTTGAAAACAACTCCTGCTTCTTCCCGCTCTCCTCTTTCTCATGCGAGAAATCTGCGTTGCGTTCCTAGCTAGCTTCAAAAGAAAATTAATTTGCTATTCTACTAAGAGGCAAGGAAGAGGTCGAACAGCAATATTTGTAAGTATATATATATATATATATATATATATATATATATATATATATATATATATATATATATATATGTGTGTGTGTGTGTGTGTGTGTGTGTGTGTGTGTGTGTGTGTCTGTGTGTGTTTGTGTGTGTGTGTAATAATAATGATAATAATAAGCAGATACCCATCTAATTGTCCACAACAGTTCGTAAATTCCACCATACCGAAGACTGTGCCAAACTCAAAGGCGCATGCATATGCGTCATATTCAGTTGTGATCTGAAATCTTCAATGAAAAGTACCTTAGAAATGAGGCCGAGTCTTATCTTAGGCACATGGTTTTTTAAAGTATATTAAATTTTCTAAGAACTGTTTCCTGTCAGTTTCTGATAATCTTTTCAGCTTAAACGAGGGGCACCAACAGCTTCACATTTGGTTTTACCGTTTTTCAAAAAATGAGACTCGAAAGTCACACATTACGTAACCCGCAGTTTTGGAGGCGATGTTCCGAGGCCTTGAGTTGAATTATGACTAGAAACTGCTCAGCAAGCGAAATAAGTGAACAAGTAAGCATATTTTTTTTGATATGGAGAGATATCACCACCAGGGTTTGGTTTTTTTTTTTTTTTTACCGTTTTGTAAGCTCGTGACCCTCAGAGTAGGTCAATGACATTATCGTGTGTCAAGTAATCAGGGGACTAACCACAAGTCAAAGTTCTTGAAAACCAGATGATAAAGAGGGATGACAAGTGATGGTGAATCTTAATGGTTGCTATTATAAACATGTTGACGAGGCTAATAGTGATTGCAATGTAAATTTACCATTATTTTAATTATGACAATAATAGTCTTATTAATGAAAGCAATTATAATCATAATAGTCAGAAAGCTGCTGAAAATAGTTATTTCTTCAAATGAAATTGCAACAAAAGCTCTCAAACTTCCCCAGTTTTCCCAGTGTCTTCTTGTAGCCCAGTTATTAAGAAGGGGAGATTTCTAACAAATTCTTCCTCTTGAAGGTGAGAATTAAAACCAGTTTCCTTTCTTAGAATCTAATCCGTTCAGAAAGGAAATGAAAGATTATCCAGTCCTCAACAGAGCTATTGTTTTACCAATGTCTGCGCTACTAAGTATGCAACATGGTACCTCGCTAACGGTTGACATTGAAATAATTTCACCATTTCCTCCTGTTATTTTTTGTCATGTATTTCTGTCATCACTTTAATTATTTGGAGTTGTTAGAAAACATGAGTTTTAAATAACAATCTGACATTGTTCTGACAGTTTTATCAACTTTTCTATTATATTTTTACAGTTATTCGATTATATTCTGGATGCTCAGTAGACCGTTCTGTCAGTAAACTGAGAGTTCTTTCTGCTCTGTCGTCGATATTCTGACAGTGCT
Organism: Macrobrachium rosenbergii; assembly: GCF_040412425.1. Taxonomy (NCBI): domain Eukaryota; kingdom Metazoa; phylum Arthropoda; class Malacostraca; order Decapoda; family Palaemonidae; genus Macrobrachium; species Macrobrachium rosenbergii. Next base: position 66,440,980 of record NC_089761.1, read on the forward strand.
ATTGACTTTGTTGTCTTTATTCTGACATTTTCATCGATACTCATCGTTATTATGACAGTCCTATCGACTTATCTGTTTTTCTGAAAAATGCACATAATAAGATTCCATTTCCCTTTATCGAGGGACATTAAATAAAAAAAAATTAAGTCTTGCGTTTTAAAAACCTAAAATTAGAAGATTTTGTGACGAGACGATACTTCCACCGAGATGTAATTTAGATCCGTAATTACTAGCTACTGTGTGTGTTTCTTGCTATACTAAATTTGCATAAGCAAGATTAACTGCCTTAGGATATCATTTTCGTTAACGTACCTGATCATCCACGCGCAGTTCTATAACCTTCAAAACTGGTCAAATATGATGATAAACTGGAGTTTTATATACTTTCCATCTCTCTCTCTCTCTCTCTCTCTCTCTCTCTCTCTCTCTCTCTCATCTCTCTCTCTCTCTTTCCCTTAGTAGAACTACAATTTAAACAATCTCAGTAATGATGAAATTTAACACGGTTGAGATTATTGGTATTTTGTAGAAGTCAGCAATGTTTCAAAATGATTGATGGGTTTGAGAAAGAGAGATGTGGCCTTTGTTTTTTTTTTTTTTTTTAGTTGCCAGGCATTTGATACGCAGAGTATGTTCTTATTTCGGTGACAGGTTAGATCTCAACTGCTCTCAATACAAAAACGGAATAGAAACTATAAGGGTATAGCTACTTCTACATTCTCAAAGAGAAGAAGACTGTATTATGCAAACAAGACCAAGATTGTTCACCTTAAAGGTCCAACCATTATATTTGCGAATATTACGTAAAGAAAGAGACATTAATTTTAAGATGAACAAACTGAGATAAGTATATTGGTGTTACTGTTCTTTTCTGCCAAGGCAAGCAACCTGATGTCCTTACCTAGACCAAAAGTTCAATACACCTTAAAATATGAGCTTATTTTGCAGTTACTGTAACAATAATTGACAGACATAACACAGGGGTAAGCAAAGTAAAATAAATGAAATTGTTACTGACACCGTTCTGATTTTAAGTTCTTCTATTTCTGTCCATGGAAATGATATCACGTTTAATTTTTTAGATTCACCAGTTTTATTCTCTTTAAAACCAACTTAGATATTGATGAACCAAAGGACTGCTTTTCATTCACTTAACATGCACATATTCATTTTTTCAGGCTATCTTTATGCCAGAAGTATACACGCATAGCTGTCTTGTTTATCTTCTTATTCTTAGACTTTGATGAATCATTCAGATAAATAAAGTGGTGATCATTCACAAGAATTTTATAAAGCTGTAGAGTTATTGCATTAGGATAATATATATATATATATATATATATATATATATATATATATATATATATATATATATATATATATATATGTAAGTGCTTCATCCATTTTGATTTTCAGATTGGTAAAATTTAAGCTAAGGAGGTTACAGAACATAAGTTTTGCAGCCTCCTAACTTTAAATTTTACTAAACTAAAAATTAAAATGAATGTATTATTCTTATATATATATATATATATATATATATATATATATATATATATATATATATATATATATATATATATATATATATATATATATATATATATATATATACACACAAACACATATATATGTACTCAGTATATATATATATATATATATATATATATATATATATATATATATATATATATATATATATATATATATATATATATATATGCTTATGTATGTATGTGTATGTGTGTGTGTGTGTGTGAGAGAGAGAGAGAGAGAGAGAGAGAGAGAGAGGGATAAGAATGAAAGCAGATGCCCAGCTGTTGCGTGCATCCCAGTGTAGCCCTCAAGGAGTAGATCTTGAATCGAGCTACCGGATATCATAGAATCACGCCATTTGTTAGCGAGAGTTTTTTCCCCTGCAGCCTTGAACTCTGTGGATGTCTAGGGGCAACGAACAAACGACCCATTTATTGTGTTACCCCTTTTCCGCTCATCTTCTCTTATGTCCCTCTAATTCACGCTAATCTTGGAGACAACAAGTGTAGTGTCGTAGTAAATACAGCAAAATTATTCGTACTACAGTTAATTCTTAATATATTTGTTGGCGAAAATAATAGTGCATCCACTCATCCTGCAAAGGCATTAATTGTTTTCTTCATCATCAAATTAAATTTAAACTCGCAAGAGGCCAATGTTCACACTACCAATTGTGTTATTCTCTTTTTTGTGTATGATGGAGTCTTCTGAGTTACATTAGTGTCGCGCGTCCAGATACCTCCTTTCACTCCTTCACATGATAAATTAATATGGGTTTCCGTTCGTGTAGACATTATGCCTTCGTCAGGATCTTCGTTATTAGCTAGATCAGAAGTAAAACTGTACGGAAAAGTTTTGAGAGCACCACTACTCTGGAGGTTGGAAGCAACAATGAATCGAAATGATAATGCAAGAAACTATTATAGATATTACTCATAAAGATGTTATTATTATTATTATTATTATTATTATTATTATTATTATTATTATTATTATTATTACTATTACGAATGATAGTAGTAGTAGTAGTAGTAGTAGTAGTAGTAGTAGTAGTAGTAGTAGTAGTAGTAGTAGTAGTAGTAGTCACTTTTTCTCCACGCTAAAAATCATGAACATGACGAAGAAAATTTTTCAATACATGTAAGTTTTAATAGCCTTTCTAGAGAGATACTCTCACAGGCCAAATAGCAAAATTGATTCCCTCCTCTCTCTCTCTCTCTCTCTCTCTCTCTCTCTCTCTCTCTCTCTCTCTCTCCTCTCCAGGGCAAGTACACGTAATTTCCTCGTCTCCTACGCATCCTCTGTACTCGCCTTCCCATCCTGTATCCCAGCTCTCCTCCCGCAGGATGTCGCTTACCAAAACGCAAGAAATGATTGCAACTTCGACGATCAGCCTGGAGGGCAATCGGCCGTGGAGGACAGGGCCCTCTCGAAAGGAGGAGATATAAATAACCTATTCCTTAAAAAGAAGAGGAGTATGAACTACAGTAGATCATGTCCTGTCCGAATTTCCACAAGATTTGGTCAATAATTACAGCGGCTAGTTTCGCTTTCCGATGAGGACGCTGTCTATATATATATATATATATATATATATATATATATATATATATATATATATATATATATATATATATATATATATATATATATATGTGTGTGTGTGTGTGTGTGTGTGTGTGTGTGTGTATGTGTGAATTCAAATTCAACCGCAACACCAAAAATAAGTAAGAATAAAAGTTTCAGTTTGATACTCATTTTGTATATTATATTAACAGATATGCCAACAGATGGACTTTTCGTATGTAAGTTTTGATGTCACTAAAATACACACTGCTGTGGAAGGTTGATATTCTTGTCCTACATTTATTATTATCCTTATTATTCTTTATTTTGAAATTGCAATTCAGCCGATAAGAATAAGAATTAAACATGTAAAAGACAGTTTGGAATTATCCAAATGCTGCAACACTGAAAAGGATATCATTTGCATAATAAACTGAAAGCCTTCGAGATCACTGTTCAGGTAAACTCCATTAATTGGCAGCGAAGAAATCGTGCACATGACTCTGCAAAGCCTCAGACTGCAGTGATAAGATCGCGAGAGCAGCAGAGACATCGTGACTTGTATGATGAGATAACCAACCTTTCTCTCAGCATTGAAATTCACAAGCAAAGTCCATTGATCACGTCATACCCAGAGCATATCGCACCCACTCGTAAATCCTGTCTTGCATCTGCATCTATTCAGATATGGAAAGCAGCTGTGCAAGACAGGGGTATGCTAATGGTGTCTGGGAAATTCAAATTTAAAAAGGGTTTTTTCCTGCTCTCTTTCTCTCTCGCTCTCTCTCGCTCTGTTCCCATCCCTTTACAGTTACGAGTCCTTCTATTCAATATTCTTTATGTTTTCATAATGCTCTCTTTGCATTCTCGCTTTGCCCTCTTCGTATCGAAATTGCATGCTGTTTTTCCTAATAATTGCCAGTTAGAAAAAAATGTCTCCATTTTTTGCATTTGATTGCAATGTTCTGTTATTCTGTATAGATTTGATTTTTATATTGACATAAAATCTCCCTTTTTAATATTGTTACTTATAGATCTTGAAGATAAAATTTGTCATTGTATTTCATCAATTTTTCGAATAACGTTGCAAATCATGAGCAACAATTTATCCAGATTTTAAAAAGTGTAGAAAGACTTGAATGAAACACAAATATGTAACCTCCGGATTCACTGTAGAAAAAAGATAGAAAAACAGGAGCGAAATCTAACACATAAGAGGCATTATTCAAATTACCCTTCATGGCATCGATCACGAAGTCGTCTTAGCTATTTTATGAGACCCAAGTTTTGTGAGATCCAGACAAACGTTGATAAGTGGAAAAAATTCTTGATATTAATTTCTTCCTCTTTCTTAATCTACATATAAAATGTTTGTGTCTGTACGTGCGTACGGTATATTCGTTAATTGCTCCTTCTCATCTATACGTTGTTACGACCAAACTGTTCGAGGGGTATACCTATTGCACCGAAAACTAATAGGCTCAGCACGTGAAGTTACTCCACATCAAAACAAGGAAAAAAGGAAGCCCATTTCTCCTCATTAACCAGGCAACTATATGGTTGCATATTAAATGCTCCATTGGCATTATATGAACAATTTATTGGGAATAAACGCGCCATTAACATATATCTTATGAATATGTACTGAGCATGCATTTCAATATCAGAAATGTAAATGGTATTGAACTTGCGTTCAGTGCTAAACCATTTACCTAAGCATTGCTTTAAACGCTCATGAACCAGATACTGCAACGAGGACAAAGGTGAAACGAAACGTCTTAAAAAAAATATATTACATTTATTACCACCAAATCAAGAACTGCAAATCCAAGGGAAGTACTGATTCACTTGCTCCAGCCGATCTGATTGTTCTTTTTGACTGCCTACCTAAAAGGTAACTTCATTCAACCTTTCAAATCCGCTGCTTCTTCTATACTGCTTCGACTATTGCCGAAGACTTCAATCATTTATGTTTTTTATGCATTTATTTAATTTTTTTTTTTACCAAAACTCTGTGAGAAAGTATAAGAAGAAATTTGACCAGCTAGATTTTATCGCATAAATAATGAAACTTATTTTACGTAAATACCAGCCTAAGACAATGTGGATAGATAAAGGCTAAAGAAAAAACAGCAAAAACATCTCAAATACAACAATCAAAATCCAAATTCATATAGACAATATGCTTTATTGGGTATCTTAACAATATTTATTCAATGTTCTCATAAACTCGTGAATAACAAGATACACAGCACAGTGAACCTCTCATGGCCTTTTGCAAGCGTTTGAAATCTGATATACAGAACGCTTTTGATGGCCTTGCTCAGCTCCCATTATATCTGTGCAATGTGATATAGGCAGGCTGTAAAAATTTCTATGCAGAAAAATTTTGCCGATTTTCTGTTCTCGTGAAATTGCGAAAGACGTATGTGGATGCAACGGAAAGGTTGTACGAAAGGAATTCACCATCTACGAAGAGGCGCTTCCCGCCTGGCCACGAGATGTGCCGTGGCATTCCTTCCTTGTCATTGTTTGATAATGATCCGGTTCTCTCCGTGCCGGACCGAAGCCTTCATAACGATTATGATGCCCCGCGTTGCTTTGCTCCTACAATTAAGGCAAATAAACTCCATCCACGTGTCCATTATCTCACAAGCAAGTGCGGTCCCTTTTGATGAGCGTTTTAAGCTGATCTTCCAGTGTAATGACGGTCCTCAGGTACTCGTTGCATGTCTTAATTAGCTATTAAGAATATAATTAGCAGAACGAAACAGAGGCCTTTGATTTATCAAGCCAATCTCGGAAGAGAGTTTACGTCACGCGTGTGCTGATTTAATGTTCCTTGGAAATGTTCGCTGGTCGTTGGTATTCAGGATGCCGCCTTTATTTGTATTTTGCATCCATTCATATCGGTATCTATCTAAATCTAGATCTATGTGCGATGTGTTGCTCTAACGCTCAAAATTAATAAGCACATTCCGTTTACTAATGATGATTCTTCTTCGAAAGCACTAGCGTTGCAGTTTCTATTTCTCTTTTAGAAAGTTCTTGTCATAAGAAAGATCTTGTCATATTGTCCTTGCTTAGACAGTAGGAGGTAAATTGTCTCCAGATGTCTGGGGATTGTGTTTCTCTCCTAACCCATAAAAGTTTATGTGCCGATTTGCTGTTGCATAAGCATCCGTGGTGCACCGCTCAAAGTCTATCGACCAACTACCTAGATTCCTCGTGACTGAAATCCATCAAAGAAATCTCGAAGAGGATGCAAACGTTCTTGCACTCTTCGGTGTTTTAAAGCCAGTAATTAAGAAAAAAGAATGTTTTTAAAACTATTTATTAACTTATTTATATTCTTGACTTACTTATTTTCTTTACTTTTATTCAAGTATATGAATGATGAAGGAAAGTCGTGAGTGAGGTAAAGAGTTTCTTTTTTAAATATTCATTTTTTTTCCTATCTCCCATGTTTCACCATTTTGTCACATACAGCGCTGAATGACGCTTATGGTCTGAGTGCTTGGATTAGGTCCAGAAAAATCATGTGTTCGCCAACTCTTCGGCCTTTCACTCTGCCCCCACTCTCGCTTCCTTACTTTAACCTGGTTGTCCAGCCTCTCTAACTAATTCTTCTTAGTGCAGACGGGGTTTTCCCCAGTTTACCTCTTTGATGCTTGTACTTCATCTGCATTGCTTCCTGGATCTCTGTCCTGGTGTCCATCAAACACTCCAACTCGCTCTTCTCTGTCTTCAACACTACTGTAGATGATCGAAAGCGCCCAGTGTTCTGCTTCTCAGCCCAAATTTCATAAAACAAATCAGTCTGGGAATTTAATGTGCTTGAAGCTTTTTAGCCTGTGTATTGTCCTGATTAAAGGTCAAATTATTCCTTTTCATAATTTTTTCTTTGAGGTTTAGTTAATTTCTCTTGTTAACATTTTTTACTAGACAAATAAAATGAAAAATTCATAAATTCTCTTTTTTTTATTATAAACCGAACTTTGTTATTATTATTATTATTATTATTATTATTATTATTATTATTATTATTATTATTATTATTATTATTATTATTATTATTATTATTAGTAGTAGTTATCAGTAGTAGTAGTTAGTTAGTAGTTAGTTATAAATGATTTGTTTAATCATTTATAACTAATTAATTCAACTACTACTACTGATAATAGTAGTAGTAGTAGTAGTAGTAGTAGTAGTAGTAGTAGTAGTAGTAGTAGTAGTAGTAGCTATTATATTAATATGGCAATAATGAACAACAAGTCGATAGAGACTACAGTTTGCAAGGAGCAGGAGTTTAACTTTCGAAGTCTGGAGACAACCCAAGGGAAAAGATAAATGTTTGGGGTATATCCAGACTAAAAGTTCATTATATAAAGACAGTTCAGAAAACTGACAGTAATGAGAATTATTTCTTTTACTGGAGGCATTTAGAGAAAACAGTCATTCCCAGCTAACAACCTCATAACAGAAGTGTGAAAATGCTCCCCAAAAAATAATAATAACAATAATGGAAATGATAAAGGCAAACCCCATAAACTTGACCATTGTCTTGGTGAAGTTTAATAAATAAAGTAAACAATTCAAAAGAAGAAGTTGGTATCGCTTCTCTCCAACTTGCTAATCTAAGTAACACTTAATGTCTGAGCAGAAACCTAAATCCTTTTATAAATGTATATTTCAAGAGGAAGAACTGTTTCACAAAGATATTGCAGAGCTATTTTGAACTTCTTACTGAAAGATTTGAATAAATATTATTACATGAAACAGTTTTTTTTTTCAAAAACTTTAGTCTTTGTGTACATAAATTGCTTCAGTAAACGATGTAATTTTGGATTCGATGATCGTAACGTTTAACACCCGTTTACCGTACAAAATAAATGAATATCTCAAAATGATTAACACTAAAGCTCTGGATGGGTCTGTCTATAGTAGGGAACGAAGAGTTCACTTGCCGTGGACAGGATAAGACATCCTTCTCGTGGTCAGATCGGCAACATGACCTCTTTGATACTGTGGAAGTGGGTCCAGATCTTGCTACGGACATTAGAATAATTCATATTCTTCCGTTTGGATGTAAGGCTTTGCAGTGACAAGCGGATCCAAAAAGTGTAAAGAATTCGAGAAGTTAAGAAGGCATTGTGGTTATTGTAATTACACAAGGGGAATACCTTTCACACAAGAAAACGTAGCCTGAAATATATATGAGGCTTCTGGTGGTCTGGAACACCAATAGCAAAATCTTCAAACCCGACTCTTGTCATTCGAACCATTCTCGCCTCAGCGATATCTGTCCTGAGGGCGAGGACCTAAATAAACTTGTTTGTTGGTACCTGTCTAATTTCTCTTCTGTCTCAGGTTCCACAGTGTCGATGTGCCATTTTCAGGTTCGCCTTTGCACTATTTTGTTTCATAGGCCATATACCCCATACTTAATAAACTCTTCTCTACCGACTGCAGAGCATGCGCAGTCGAGAACCTGCCGTACGAAGAATATTTCGTAATATTAAACAACCAACAGTAACTGTTGGCATCAAGAGATAAATTGCTCAAGTCCTAGTTTTAACGTTTAATTTTTATGCTAATTCATGTAAATTCTAGACAATGAATTTGCATTGCACATTATCGGGGAGCGAGGGGGGGAGGGGGTGGGAATTACTGCATGTTTGAATACCATTGTGTGTCAGCCGATATTGTAAGCTTGCGTGTGTGGTTCCGCAAAATAAAGAAGATCAGATATAAGAGGGGAGTTGATGTGAGCGTACAAAAACTGGTGAAGCAGAGCGCTGCCCCTAAGGAGACATTTAAACGTAAGTCTGATCCCCTGCAAGTGTGTATTCGTTCTCAGTCGGCGACCTGCGCTGGCCGCAATTTCGCTTATGGGATCAGCGCGGTCGAACGATTTGTCATTGATCATCGAATATCAGCTTTGTCATTGATATCTGGCTCATTTTCCTAAAACGCGAGAAAGAGAGAGTGGCATTAACAAAATACAGGAAAACAAGGAACTAGCTGTTACCATTTTTATAAATTATTTTATTCTCATTTCGTCCAAAAAGATGCCCTATCGAGGAAGTTCTTAAAATTAGTAATAATCTAAAGCTGCTGAGATAAATATATTCAGATTTCTTTAGGCCTCCATACGTTCACACGACGATATGCCCTGATTATGACAAGAATTATCATATTGCACTCGTAAAAAAATCATTGATAAAGAACTGGAAAGTTTCAGTTTCCATTGTAACTATTTGTAATATTAAATGGCAACTACAAATAGCTTCTTTCACGACGATGATCAGCACAATACCACCACCATTTGAATCATATAAAATCTTTATCCCCGTCGTAGAAAAAACCGACGAGCTTGAAAGGATAATAACTGACGATCGTAAACAACGAAAAATACTCCCGAAATAACAAAGATCTTCATTTGCATGTGATATGATGCCATTCGTGCGTGAAAGAAAGGCCCCTCCCCTTCGTGACAGTACTGCCATTCATGTGTGAAATAGGAGTCAGGTTGTCAGGAGCCCTTAAGACACAGGCCGAGTTTCCCAAGTAACACTTGAGCACTTATCGGGATAAATGGCGGCTGTGGCTGCTCGGGAGAGAGAAGCAGAACTGACGGTAGTGTCAGGCGCTTTCTGCTTTTACACAAAGGAATTGGAAGTACATGTGCATGGGAAAGGAAAAGAAAGAATCTGGTGGATAAATGGGCTATAGAAAATATTACGGGAAGCTTCAGTATATGTGAGTGTATATCTCTGCACTCATGCATATACAGACTCACACACACACACACACATACATACATATATACACATATATATATATATATATATATATATATATATATATATATATATATATATATATATATATATATATATATTTATATATGATATATATGCGTTGTGTGTGTGTGTGTGTGTGTCACATGGTGCAGTACAGTCGTCTGTTCGTTCGCACGCATGTGATATAAACCTGCATGCACAGTCTCAGGTCATTTAAAATCCCATTACCATGATCGATAACGTATTACGGGCGGGTGTAAAGGAGAAAAAATCCATCTTCGTCCTCAGTAGGTTGCAAATCCTTATCGCGGAGTTCCGGTACACAAGTTTCGTCCAGCCAACCATGAAAGAACAAGTTTCCCCAACCAGTGAACCACGTACACCCTCTATGACCATTGTTGTTGCGATGCCAGAAAGCATTTTAATCGATCGGTCGGTGCAATCGATCTTTTTGTGCTGACCGCCCACAATGGCTGATCGTCTAACACTGGACTTTGGCGCGTGCCCCGTTTATGCGTCGTTCGACCCATAAAGAAGACAGCGTTGCATATCTATAAATCTATCTACATCCTGATCTTAATTTATATCAAAGAGGTAATACACAAAACAGTTATATAATAACAACAATGATAGCAGTAATAATAACAAAATCGCCTATGGTAACGTTGTACTCTTTCATCTATTCGTTTTTGTCAGACAGATCGTTTGGCGCTTCAGAAAGACGTCAGAACAATTATGATCACTATTTACTTCGTTAATGACTCGCAATAAGTGAATGATTCGCATTGTATTCACTCTTGTGGTTATAGCTTATTGTGTTACAAAACAGACTGTCGTATGAAACAACGTATCGTTTAACATCCTTGGAAATAAATCTGCACATGCAAAATTACTCTGCATACACATTTACAAATAATCTTACTATGTAGTTACCAATATGAGAAATTTGTAAAAAATGCAAGATATTTGTAACATGCGACAGTTTCATTTATGACTCCGATTCTATGATAATGGTAATAATAATGTTAAGTTAAAAGATAACTGGAATGAAACAACAGCCGTCGCGACACACTGTAGTGCGAAGAAGCATCATAGAACCTCGAGTGCATTTCTCATCAGAATGCGTAAGATCTTGAGCATGAAATTTACGGCGAGCGTATCACAAGGTCTGGACTGTTAATCGCCTAAATAGAATTTCCTCACTCAAGTCAGGGGCATGTTAGAATTACCGTACGCTGCTCAGGGGACTGTAATATAAAGACGATTAAGGCTCTAATTCCTTTGGGCACGTCATGGCAATGACCCTTACGGGCAAAGGCCTTATGCGCGATTTCCGCTTGAAATAACACACAAAGGACTTTAGCTCACTTATTATAAGCAGCGCTTAATCACAACGTGAACTAAACCTTTCTTAAAGGTCGGCAGGCCACTTGACTTGTGCCTTTGTTACACTGATGTTCGCATCCCTTTCCTCTCTCTCTCTCTCTCTCTCTCTCTCTCTCTCTCTCTCTCTCTCTCTAACCTCTTCGGTTCTTTCCCACATTACACCTTCCCCTTGTTTCCCTGTCTCTCTACCCATCTGAGACAGGATAAGGGATCACAGTTCATCGTTTCTTAATCCTGTCTTTTACATTGCGGGAGATCCAATGCTCAAATCGGAAGAGCGTTGTTTGATTCTAAGGAAAAGACGCGATTTGTGGACATTTTTAATTACCTGCGAAATGGGCCGTGAGTCCAGAGTTTTGGCTTCGTTACTCATGTCTTTTAATGAATCGGTCAATAAATCGATGTCAGTGTTAACATGCTCCATAGATTGTACTTACGAGTACTTACAACCATTTCGAAATCACGGATAATGCGGTAGCTTTTTTGATGAAGTTTGCCACTGACGATCATATTTTAACAAGCAAAGAAACTGTGTTAAAAAATAAGAATTATGTTCATATCAAAGTTTGTCTCGGCCCTTGTCACTATAGTTTGTACACCCCCTCCCACCCCACCCCTTTTTGAGATATGACATCTGGCGAACCGTCATGGCCCAGCTGCATGCCCTTTAATACCCTAATCCCAATCCAGTTTGATTTGTGCGCGGGAGGGTCGAACCTTGGAGAACGCCGAAGGCGAGGTCCCCCGAGGTGAGGCCGTCGGCATCTTTCTTAGGGGCTCTCTGCGCTGGGAGTAGGAGTGGGAGGAGTAAAATCTGTTAGGGCTGTTACTCAGTACTACTGATTATACGACAGAGTCGAGTAGTCGACTCAGTCACTCGAGACGAGACGAAAAGACTCAGACTCTGGCCCGGTCGAGTTAGCCGAGTTAGTTGACCGAGCGCCTTCATCGAAACGACTGGCGGTTTCGCTTCGCTCCCTGCTCGTAAGGGCTGACTGAAGAGGCGACCCCTCACTCTCTCACTCCTGCGAACAACAACAGTGTATCGTCGGTGTTGTTTTCCTTTAGATTTTCGTGCATTTCATCCCTTCACGAATGGTTGGCTTTTACTGACGCAAAGTGCACCGGGGAATCACACTGGTGTAATTGGATTTGTTTACCCGAAGCAAAAAAAAAAGAAATGGTTACATGGCCTGTTTCAGAAGCGACGATGATGATGGTTTTGGATAGACACGCGGAAAGAAACTGAATTTTGGTTTCGTCAGTCTCTAGAGATAAAACATTTATGAAATACTGAACCGCATCGGTTCCCATAACTTTTTAGAATAGTTTGTCAGAAAGTGAATAAAAAAAAAGTGAATAATGAGCTAATGAAAATAGTTTTGAACACATTTCAAAGCCTTTGCCCAGAACTAGACCACTGAGGGCCGTGTAAATGAGAAACAGGAAAGTGCAATGATATTCGAGAAGAAATTCGAGATGGTGCCAAAGGTTCAACGAAATCTGACCCTGTGCTGTTGTTTGTGGGCGGTGTGCGCCAGTGCGTCTACGGTAAGCTAAAATTTCATGCACGTGTGCTGTAGCTTCGCAATGTAGTGAGAATGTTCCTGGATGAATGCATCAAAACAACATTTTACCCGATATTTAAAATCGGACGCCTATTTAATACTACCCGGTAAATGCATAAAGGCAGTCATTATCTAAAGCACTTTAGCTTTACATCACGGTTGGTAGAGTAAAAGTAGTTTTAGTAGAAGTGGTAGATCAATTGTTGGTAATATTCCACTGCTATGGATGTTATGACTATTAAAATAATCATAAATACAATTTAATTTAAAGCACGTCACAATTTAATTATCTAACCAAACAGGGCTCTCAAAAAACTGTACTTTTGTCAAATTTTCACGTTCTTAAAATAACTAGTTTTGTGGAGATTCATTCTCAGAGGTTTATTTAACTCTTTTGGCTACTTAACGCTACTCTCTCTCTCTCTCTCTCTCTCTCTCTCTCTCTCTCTCTCTCTCTCTCTCTCTCTCTCTCTCTCTCTGTGTCGGAGTCTTGGGAAGTGGAGGTGGTTCCGTAGAAAATTAATAGGTACGGTAGTGAGACCACATGCCTTAACGCCAAACATTCTATTTATGATAGTAGCCCAGAGGACGCCATAGATTCCAATTAGTACTGTTTCAGATGAAGTTGATTCGGGCTTAAGGCCTCATAAAGAACATAATGATGTAGCGGAAGAGTGCAGTTACATGGCTTTTGAGTTGGATGGTCCGTCAACCTCCAAGAGTAGTGTTAGTTATTTTTCAAAAATGATTCCTCGTTCCTTAATCTTCGCCCCTTGAAAGAAATCCTGGAGAGGAATTCCCTCTTCATTTCCCGAGAGTGGGGAATTCACTTACCAAAGTGGTTGATGTATTATGATTCATCTTTTATTCTGCACAGATGAAACGAATCAGTGCCGATGAGAGGGGTCCCCCATATGGTGATGATCATTAAGAAACGGATAGGCATAAGAGGTTCATAAGATGAATGTATCAATGAATAGTGTACCAGTAATTTCCTGAAGCCTCGGGCAAAATAGACAAGCAGCATAATAAGAAGGAAAAGCAGTGTATGAACTACTAAGTGCGTGCGATGATCTCATTGCAGAGAAGGCGAACAGACCCGAAAGAAGGATGCCTAATAAAGAGGAACTGTTATTCTTGACTTTCAGAGCTTATTATCTACTATTCCCTTCGCTCTCGGCTAATAATACCTTTTCCATTATAAGAAAGCTTCATAAATGTCCTTTTCGTCGTGCGTGTATGATTTGTTTGGTTTCTACTTTATCCAGTTGAGCTTCACTAATCTCTAATCCCTACATTTAACCAGCTGATAGGAAGGTAGAGTTGTATCTGAGTCACTTTCGTAATTATGCAAAATAATTACAAATAATGTGTGTAGCATTATAAAATTCACTACCAAAGATGCTGTAGAGATGACAACTCAACTTCGTTACGTCACAGTTAGAATGATTAATGTTTTCGAATTCATTTAAGAAGCATGAAGTTCATTGCATTTCAAAGGATCGCAACTGGTGGTTGGGGTCTGGGGGAGAGGCCCCAGGACTGGCAGTGATGGGGCGGGGTAAAGTCCCGGATGAGTAAGGATACTTCTGTTAGGTTAGATTAGGTTAGGTCAGGATAGATATAGAAGGTAACATTGATACTTAACGATTATCTCCAAATGCTATTCCAACGGGATTGGTATCTAAATATGATTTAGACTTTTATTTTCATTTATACTTTCTCTAAAATTGTAAGAAAGTATTTTATGATTTTTTGTGAATGTATTGATTGTATCACAAGTAGTGTAAAGCAATCTTTACCCAGGAGATTTGTTTTGTATATTGGCTGCACCGAAGACCATTTTCTAGTGACATAAAGCCATAATAGCACACTACGATAAAAAAAAAGAGAGA
>NC_089761.1:66460736-66483236 GCF_040412425.1 Macrobrachium rosenbergii
TTCTAGAACGAAAATCTCGGTATTAAAGTATCGTTGGTTGAATGAATATTTGGTATAATAAAAATTTCTGCATTTCTTTTCTTTATGTTAGATTAATTCGTTGTTCTTGGACGCCACGCTGGCATTATAACACTAATGTCTTCCTACCATGCAGAATGCTTCACATTAAATCTTACTGAAGTTTCAAACGGATTGTTAATAACGCAAGGTTTCAAAATAGAAAAATTATACACCTTTGACGATCTGTATAAAAAATCACATTTTTTCCATAGTGATTATATATATATATATATATATTATATATATATATATATATATATATATATATATATATATATATATATATATATATATATATATATATATATATATATATATATATATATATACATACATACATATGTATATATATGTGTGTGTGTGTGCATGTGAATTTTTTTTCACACACCTTTAACGAACGAAATCTAAAATTGAACTTCCTCCATCTTGGATACATACACACACACATGTATACGTACATACATATATATATATATATATATATATATATATATATATACATATATATATATATATATATATATATGTATATACAGTAAAACCTTACAATTAATTTGATTAAACAGCTTTCCACTAATACCATGTTACTAATGATGATGATATTACTTTTACGAAAATAGAGGTGGCTAAAGATTTTTAACAGGTCTGATGTATTTTCACTTGATTTTATTTCTCGAAGCTAAAATCACAATGCCTTCAAAATGAACATACCATGTGCACTGGGCGGAGCTTCCTTTGGCTAATGCGAAGTTAATTTTACCCTCAGGTCGTCCTCCGGGACAATGGCTACGAAGGCGTTGTGGTCGCTCTCGACGATCAAATTCCATCCTCCATGTGCCAGGACGTTGTCCAAGGACTCGAGGTAAGTCAATCCTAAACTTCACTTTTCCAGCGGAGTCACTCAAGGCGAGGCGAGAGGACCAGGGGGCTGCTCAAATCTTAAGGGTCCAGTGTCAGTCTCCCTATCTATTCAACGTTCGATTTCATAATGTATTTACGCATGTGAGAAGTTAGTGCAGTGATCAAACAATAAAAAAGAATTCTCTCTCTCTCTCTCTCTCTCTCTCTCTCTCTCTCTCTCTCGTAATAATAATACAAGTGATATCGTTCTCTGGTTCCAACAGAGGAACCCACTTTCGATTTCCGAAGCCGGGCGAGGAAAGAAACGATTTGGGCGAGTTTGTTTTAAAATGCAATATATGTTTGTTGACCCAAGTTGTGGATACATATATAAATTGATACGAGATATCATGACGACGTCTATTTTTCTCTCTCCCACACGCCTACTGCGAAGTTGCAGGTTATCATTTCACAACATATCTCAAAATCAAAGCTTTTACTATGAAAAGATACACGAGTGCACACTGGAAATGCCCATGTTTACATCAAGCGCTGCCTACCAGCTCCAGAGACATGCTGGCTTTCCGTAAGCTGTCAGGAGAAACAACCAGCGTCTCTGCCGCTCCGCCTCTCTTCCCTTTTTTTCTTGGACTGACGATGTCTTACATCTGAGGAGGGTACTTCTCATATTCTTAATCATTTACAAAAATCAGTTGACAGTTATGTAGATAAGCTTAATATATCAAAGATGTAAGAGCAAAGAGTGAATTCGTTTTTAAAAATCAATCCAATATATCAGCCTATCTGTTTACAATTATTTCACTCAGTGACCGTTTTTTTAAAGGTAGCGGAGATAAGGTACTTAAAAAAAAATATCTAGCAACGATGCCACATCCTTCCGTTGAGTGCTGAGTCTAGGATGGATGCAGCCTGCTTAAACAAAACCCAGAGCTTTGAAGTCGATTCATGAGCCACAACAAAATCCTCAACGAGCAGAGATAAAGAGTTCATGTTAGTAATGCGTTAGGTTCGAATTGCCTTGGCCAGAAAGATTGTTAACGCCTTTAGAAATAAACTTTTTTTTATTAGAAATAGGTGCTCATTAAGGTGCAGAGGTTCGAGTAGTTTCATAGAATAGGGAGGAGGGAGAGAGAGACAGAGACAGAGACAGAGACAGAGACAGACAGAAGGGGGGGAGGGCGGGAAGAATAGTGCTTTTCGTTCAGCGAAGCGAGAATATGCCTGTATTCTGTTGACTGTTGGAAGATCTTTTGAGAAAGTGACCAAACTAAATTCTTTCTTTTATATAGTTGTTAACGAGTTTATTTGTTTCTTGGGATTCTTTTTCCTCGCCAAAGTATTTTTCACGCACACTTCCTTGAACGTCGTTTTGAAAAAGCTCACTCCCTCTTCTACAAAACCTCCAACTTTTACTTCTTTCAAGATGTGGTTCCTTTCACGGATTTGGGGGTTTCCTGTGGTCGCTTTCGCAGGGGCTTTGAAATAACGGAGCCCTCCTAATCGCGCACTCTCGGAATTCATCTCCCTGGAGGGCCTCTCGTTGACACTTTCTCGTCTTGAGACAATTTCAACAACGGTGACATTCTTCGCTTTCTTGAAAGTCTCTCTCTCTCTCTCTCTCTCTCTCTCTCTCTCTCTCTCTCTCTCTCTCTCTCTCTCTCTCTCTCGTTAAAGGATTTGTTTTGGTCATTTATATCCTGTGAAAACGCACCGTCACTTGCGGTTTTTCTCTGTTATTTTTTTTCCGATCTTTAAGTTAACAATGGACAGTTCTTTAAGCGAAAGGTGGACCGCCATGATTGGTGGATGATTTGCATGTTCTTTGAGTTGTATTCCTGTCCGTACATCGAGCGTATGAAGAGCGCCTTTGAGTGATAAGATTGACACCTGATATCAAATGGTACGGTCACATACGCTTTCCGACACCCGGCTTCTATTAGTCAGTCTTTAAGAAATTTAAGACTAGTAAAAAAAATACCCTAACTACATTACATTAAAAAGAGACCGTAGATACTCGTCCATAACTTACGAAATTAAAGAAAATTGTTTTTAGGTAAAAGAAAGAAAATTTGGGGAGTTAAATCATTCATCTTCCTTGATTCTATACACAAAGGAAGAAAGACAGCGTTTATATTATCTTCCAGGTCTCCTATGGGCATTTTGTGCCCGTAACTGATGGGTGATCATGAACCGGTTCCATTGCCATGTGCCCGAAAAAAGTTTTTCTGAAACGCAGTTTCGAGGTCACAAATTACTGTTATCAATCCGGTGGATAAACCCGTATTTTGAGGTTTGCCATTAATGTCAAACGAAATAACCTCTCTGGCAACACTTCCTCCTTGTGGTTTCATCTCTCTCTCTCTCTCTCTCTCTCTCTCTCTCTCTCTCTCAAACCACAGTTGGATGCTATCCAGTTGTATGAAGAGTATCAATGAGGATATGAAATTATCTAGAGTTTAAATTTTCCTTGCCTGTGCACAAGCAGTGAAATAATCAGGCTTTGACATTACAGAGGGGTATTGTCCAATTACAGACGATTTGAATTTTTTACCTCTGTGGTTATGAGAAACAGATCCAGCATTTGATAGATTTCCATTGACTAGCGTCTCAGTATCTGTGGTCCTCGACATACCGATTTGATGCAAGATAATGCAGGAGAAGTAGTTTGTGCAAAAGTAAGAAAAGAAGACAGATCCATGTTTTGCAAGATACAAAAGTAATTTGTTCTTGAAATCACTGAAGGAACCATTCAAAGTTCATCGTTCTCTGAAAAAAAGAATCAGTGCTTTAGCCCTTCCCTGTGCCTTAGCTTGAGTAAAACAGCTTTGCCTGGGATTGGTGACCATCTAACAAATATCTGGAAGAGATATTCAACTTTAACATCGCTCATTATGAGCCAAAACTCTGTTCAAGAGAGGAAGTCCTCAGAAGCAAAACAATCCAACAGGCAAGGATGAGCATGAGGAGGGAAAACTTAAATAACAGTTATTAAATAATAATAATAAGCAATTCCAAACTAAAGTGAGGAACGGAAAGATGGCTTTTTTTTTGCCTGTTCTCTTGCATTATTATTATTACAGGGGGAGTTGTTTTATAATAGGATCATTAATTGTGTTAGGAACTTTTTATACAAGCGGCTTTGTCGAGAGGAAGAAGATTGAACACCCATGTTTAGTAAATGACTGGTATGGACAGGGAATTAATATAATGCAAAAACTATTTGTATGAAACGCTGCTTTCAAGCCATTCCCATTGTTATCTACAGGAATATCATCATTAGTAAAACTAATAAACATGATAATGAATGAGAGTGCCACACGTCAGTTAGAATCGGAATCGATGGTTTTACAGCCATCTCTCTCTCTCTCTCTCTCTCTCTCTCTCTCTCTCTCTCTCTCTCTCTCTCTCTCTCATCATTGACATTTTGAGCGTTGCGTTATGCATCATATATCATTCGTTCACCTTGGAATTACCGTAAGCGCTAATGCTATGGAGGCCAACGAATCTATCTGGGATGTCAAATGAGAAAAAGTTGCCTGCGGTCGCTACTTGCCAAGGGTCAGAACGGAGCAATTATGGGGTAGAGTTAATTCAGAGAGACGGAGAGAGAGAGAGTTAGGCGCAGGTATGATATCCTTAGGCCAACTGTGGTCCAGAGGTGGGTTTTTTACCCTTTTTTTATTCTTGATGTGACAGCCACAAGGCTGATAGGACTACAGGTGGTTAGGGAAGGAGTTAAATTACCGAGATGACGAAACTGAGTTGGAGGATGCAAGAATCACGTTCCACCAAGTTTCTGTATCATTTCCGTTTCTGTTCTCTCTCCTGCACATTATTTATGGAGCGTCGACGGTCTGCACGCGCTCATCAGGCAAGAATCGATTTGCTGGAGAGGAAAGACGTTGATGGAGGAACTTTTTTTGTTTCAGGTCTTCCTCGACCTTAGCACTGGAGGGAATAACAGGAGCAACATTTATCTCTCTCCCTCTGCACGCCGAATGAGCTGATGTTTATTCTCTCTGATGATAACTTTCGTTGAAGTGACGCCATGTCATCAAAAATAAAGCAGTTCTTTCGCGGACGATGCTTTTTCTTTTTTTTTTTTTTTTTTTATCCGTGGCCGGAGAAATTGTTTTGCAGGTTATAATGCTAAACCTCTCTCACAGGCAACGGATTCGATCCCGAGCGAAAACTGAGCGATCTAGATAATCCCTTCAACACTTTGTGACCTAGGAAACGGATTAAGTACCTGGTGGTCAATCGACTGTGCTGATCACAACTGGCGGCGTGGGAACGAGGAAAACACTAGACGTCGAAAATTATGAACCACCTCACCATAAGGGAGGACCTCAAATAAATGATGTCTCTGGTTGTTAGTTGATTACTGCAGGTCGCTCTTGTTACAACGATGGGAGAGGAAAAAATATGAGACGCAAAAATCAAACCAATTCATATTGTGCACAATTATTTCACAATCAAAAGTTGAACAGTGTGGCCTCAGCAAGATTCTCTCTCTCTCTCTCTCTCTCTCTCTCTCTCTCTCTCTCTCTCTCTTAAGAGCATTGATATTTATAGTCAGCTCAGTCTTAATGTGTTATCGTTTAGAAAGAAATTATCCGTTTATGAACGGATAAATATGTCGTTACAGTGCCCTGAGTTACCTCAGTTAACTGGCCTGCTCAACAAAATAAACTTACACATATCTACGTCGTAAGAGCATGACACTAACCATAACTAATGTGTGTTCACAAAAAAATCGAAAAAGCTGAAAAATGTACATTGAGATAAGTTGTCGATTAATAGAAATCTTTGTACAGTTGAAAACGCTGCCTTTCACATAGGAAACAGACACGTCTCCCTTGAGAGTGACTTCAAAGGGAAAAGTGAACAACCGATAAAAGTCGAAGGGATGCAAGGAGGGAAAAGGCTTGAGAGATGTTCAGTCACAGAGCTTCACATCAGAGCGACCGAGGTCACGGGATGAACTTGAACATCCTGGGCGGAAGTTCAGCAGCAGAGTTGACAATAGAGAAGTGCGGTTGTTCATGAAATGAAATAACTGTAATCGAAATTACTCTAACAAAAACAAATTAAAGAATAAGATAGATTGAATGTTTTCATCAGCTGTAATTTCCGCGTTTAACAAATATGAGTGTTTACACTGGAGCCTGCCCCATAGCTGTATGTTTGGTACCGCAAGCATATTATTAAAATCTGACATTTCCTTTAACGAAATGTCCATAATTAATTTATACCTAAAACATATCTTCACAGCCAAGTATCCTTAATCTTTAATTCTATATATTCTTGTGAAATAGAGTAGATTTTTCCATTTATGACAGTTTTCCAGAAAACATGAATTTGGATTTTCCGTTTATTTCATTGATACAACCGTTATGTTACCGATATCCGAACACGATTATGAAATAAGTGAGTTTTGATCTATTCTCCTGCCCTCTGTCATCAGCTGGTGATAAATGATGTTGAGGCTTGAAAAAGAAAAGTGATTCACGAATCGTTAGCTTTTGTATTTTGGAAAAGAGGGCGGGTAGTTATTGAGGACATACCCTCGAGGCTTACTGTTATTGGCTCTCTACAGAAAACGGTGATCTAACGGCTGTTGGTTTTCCATGTGGTAAACTGTTTTTTTAGCAGTTATGCGTAAATGAATTTGTAGGAAAATTCTTGACATTCAGAAACCGTGATGTCCAATTTTTGAGTAATTGTTGTTATATAAAACTTTAAGTGGAATGGCAGTTTAACGTAAACAATGGCTCCTGAGAATGTGAAGAAAAAATTTGTAACCAGATACCCACAAATTGAATTAATTATGTTGCATGTTTTTAGAGCCGCATTTAAAAATCCCCAAAGATCATCCTCACAACCAGAATGTTGGTTGTTTGTGGGCAAATGGCTGCGCATCATCTGCCACTCCATTTTTCATTTCCAGAAATCTTTAGTTATGGACATCATGGGAGAGTCTTTTGGGCGACAAAATCGCCGTCGAGGGAGAAGACGACGATCCGATCCCGAAAGCCCCTTTGCGCCATGACCCCATCGTCATCCATCTTCAGCCGGTGTCAAAGGCATGAATGGCGGGTCTGTGTCTCAAAGGATATACTAGGCTTCACTTCGCAGCCTCGATAACCTTTTGAATTTTAAGTGAATTATTGAGTGGGATACAGAGCGAATGGGTCCTTCACTCTCATGACCTCGGTAACCTTTCGAGTTACCTCAGGGTAGTTCAGCTTACTTATGACAACGCACCGCTTTAGTAAACCACCTGGAAACTCGGTGAACGGGGGCGACATTTCTTCTTCTGCAAAAGGAACAAGGAATTTATCGAAACTCTTCCACATAGAATCTATAACACTTCACTGGTAACAATTTTTAATTTAAATATAAATATTACTGGTACTCAGTATCTGGTACTGAGTTAGCAGCTTTACTCCAAACTTGAATGTTTAGAACATGCAACGGACCTTAGGTTGGCGGATTAAACGGGAGGCCTAAAAAACCAACTGAGTGGGTAACTTGTTGAACAGCTATGATAAAACGGTTTTATACAGCAGCTACCACTTCGTCTTAGAATAAGTGAAGATCTGAGGGATAACAAACTCACCATATAACCACGGATCTGTGTCACGAAGCACCGATCTTCCCTCTCTAAGGCACACTTACTAAGCCAATATGTGAAATGACGTGAAAATCTGATATTTCGAAAGTGCTGAGAAATTTATGCTGAAAAATAGGAATAGGGTCACGTATTTCATTCACATACTGGCACAGGTGTCGTGTAGTCTGCTGGGAGAAACTTTCCCAATATTCTCCGAGTAAGGTAACTTGATAGTAAGAACAAACCTCAGAGTATAGAAAGAATAACAAGAATCTTTGTAGATCATGGACGACTCCGCTTACGGTTGGGAGGAGAGGAGAACTTTTGCAGACCAGTTATGAAAATTAGAGAAGAAATGAGACTACAGATCCTGCAGGGGCAACGCGTAACTACAGGTGATTGGCTATTGGTGACATGATCAATGACGACGGAGATGGAGGCTTCAGATAAGAATCCGAGAAGCAAACAGAAAAGGTGTTAGGTCTCCAAAATGAGAGTGAAAAGCTTCCCTAAAACTGATGTAAGCGCCTCTCTAATATGTTTGCGAAAGCAAGAGCAACGGCATTACCTTCCCTAAATTTCCTGAAGGAGTAGCCGAAGCAGCAATAGCAATAACAGTCGTAACAATAGTAGTGGTGATAGCACACACTCAGGTAGAATACGCGTATCAATAAGGAAGAGAGAGAGAGAGAGAGAGACTGGACCAAAACATGTCACAGATGTCAGCCGTTGATGCCAGCTGTAATTGATTAAGCCAGGGGCTGCTGGGACCTGCTGTTGTTACTGTGAATGTATACAAGAACTGAAAGGTTCAGGATCAATTTTGTACGTATTGAAGGTGTTATCTTTCATTTTCGCACTACGCTTTTACTTTCAGTAGCTAATAGTAATGATAGTTGTACATAAATTTAACACATTAAAAAGTGCATTGTCACTACCTTATATAAGATATATATAAGATGTATATATATATACTGTATATATATATATATATATATATATATATATATATATATATATATATATATATATATATATATCTCATTTCAATGATTTCACACACACACACACACACACACATATATATATATATATATATATATATATATATATATATATATATATATATATATATATATATATATATGTGTGTGTGTGTGTGTGTGTACATATGTGTGTGTGTGAAACGATGAAATCGATTGCTATCTTCTCTATATGTGACTTGTCTAAAAGCCATTGTCCGTTTCAAAGTCATTTTCACCGCCTGTGTCAGGTGTGTCTCAGATCTCGTAGAGATTGTAATCGCAGATGATTAAGATTTCCATTAACGGGTTACCAGTAAATGTGAGATAGATTCAGTATTTGTTCGTCAAGTATGTACTTGAAAGACTGGTTGGTAGATTCATACCGAAAAAAAATACCTAAAACAGAAGTGAAGCGTTATCATCCGCATAGTAGCGAATGTTGACAGCATTGTCAGTTTCTTTTCTTTCGTCGAAACCCAAGTATTCATTTCCATCGCTGGAAACGTCACGACAGCTGTTTACATAGATAATCAACCAGCTGTCTATTTTCATCGACGTACAGAAAGTTGAAATGAGCGTTTCGCGAGTTACCACTCTCTGTCTGAGAGATGAGTTGTTATATAATTCTTAGAACTTCGACGGAGATTCAGAACAACCAATTATCTCCAAAGTGACATTATAAAAGAGCTAATAAAAAAGAAAACATTTTAACAGCGCAAACCTCCGCTCGCGACATAGGAATTTATTGTCTTGATCTAAATGATTGGGTTCATGATGATCTTGACATTTCTCGTATAGAAATTAGAAGTTAGTAAAAGCAATAAATTAAAAAAAACAAATGCAGAGCAAAATAAAATCGAAATATTTGTGAAAATTAAGTATTCTATTTCTGATCCAGACGTATATGAAATTCTTCCAAGGGCCATAGCACACCTCTCAACAAAATTACACTCAAATCCACAGAGAAATTTTTGACAAAAAGAGAGATAGAGAGAAAAAAAGAAAATAAAATCCTGGGTCCTCAGCCATCTCAAAATTAAATCATCTCATCCTGGACCTATAACCCACCTCTCACTGGAATTCATCAGTCCTCTGATAACTTGACCCACCTCTCACTGGAATTCATCAGTACTCTGATAACTTGACCAAGCCTCTCCTCATTCATTAGAGGGTGTTCGTTTGTGTTTGTGACTGATATCTGATTACTTTATTGTCGCTATAAGCATAGTTTTGCAGCATCTAGAAAAATAGGAAGCCTTTTTAAGGCAGCCGTCTTTAGCTTCATAGCCCTCCAACATAGAATGAAAACTATGTAAACTGGTACCGCCCATAACAGACACAAATGCAAAAGAATAAGCTCTGCTGAAATGAAGAAAGGCTTGGTCAAGTAATCAGAGTACACAAAAATAGTGTGTAATGGATTAGGTTCATACAGTCAGGGAGAGAGAGAGAGAGAGAGAGAGAGAGAGAGAGAGAGAGAGAGAGAACAAGGGGGAAAGCATTTGGTTGGTTTCAACACAAAGAACTCGAGAGAGGCGACAGCAGGAAAGGAGATTAGATATAAAATTCAAATTTGGAAAAAAAGCGGCAAACATAACTTCTCTTTTCATTGCCACCTAACACTAGGATTTTCCTTGCAAGGGGCTACTCAACATCCTACACGAGTAACTCAAGAATGGGCAAGACCATCTGTTCTTTTTAACTGCAGCTTTTGCAGCTTATCATGCCTGGAATTACTAGCTGCAAGGTGGCTTTTCCGTATGGGAATGGACTGTGTGAAAAGACCTAGAGAGCCAATACAAGGAAACCACAGCCTCCTTAATTATGAAGGTCATTCGATATGCTTTATTCTCTTGAACAGCAAAGTCCTAAGTCAAATAATGACACCTCATCAGAAGTGATGCATCTTCAGCTATTGCGTTAACCATTGTATTATCTTTGAGCTTAAATTAACCAATAATTTAATGTCATTCCCGAGGGGTGGATAGACATTACAGTGGATATTTTTTCACTGTTGACAAAATTGCTCCCTTAATCGTTCCTTGTGAAGGGGACAAAACTGTTATGCAGAAGCGTTACTGTCTAATTAGTTTTATGTTCTCAAGGAATACCCGTCGTGCCCTCGTTTAGATCACATTACAAGAATAAATATCCAGTTAATAACTTACATTAATTCCCCCAGTGCTGAGAAAAATGTGAGGTTGACCCTCGTAATGTATTTCAAAACGGGGTCTTGTATCTCATAAAGACATAATCTTTCCTATTATTAGTTGTAGCAGAAATAAGCTAATGTTAGGGCAAAGTAACGTTTTGCGTCTTGCAGCTTGAAAAATAAATAGAAAGAAAATCAGTTAATCTGACAACCTCACAGCAGGATGACAGTCACAATTTTAGATGCTGCAGGCAACCTTGGGATGCACAGTGGTCAGGGAAGTTGATATTATTGTTATTTGCAGGGGAAAGCGATCCAATGCCCGGGGCAAAACTGAGGGTATGTATTTTACGTCAGGTGGCGTAACCCTTGCAAGGAAATGCAGAAATCTTCATCATTGTACGCTCTCTCTCTCTCTCTCTCTCTCTCTCTCTCTCTCTCTCTCTCTCTCCTGTAAATGATACACATTTATACTTTAAAACGACAGAAGGAAGACGGCACTTATGTGATCCATTTAATTTCGCTGCTTCAGAAGAGAGAGAGAGAGAGAGAGAGAGAGAGAGAGAGAGAGAGAGAGAGAGAGAGAGAGAGCGTACAATGATGAAGATTTCTGCATTTCCTTGCAAGGGTTACGCCACCTGACGGAAAATACATACCCTCAATATGGGTATCCATATTGAGTTTCTGATAGTCTCATATAGCAATGCAGAATATGTATCATATAAATGAATGTACTGGGACTTACGAATAGGCGTTTGAACGTTGTGCACAGCCTTTCGCTCGTGCTGATCGAAGACTTTTTCACATATGAGCAATTTCTCTCTTCATTAACAAATTACACAAATTAGCACGGACTGTTTTCTAAAACACTTCTGAAATGCTCAAGCTACATTTTAAAGTCAAAAACCACTCTAAAAAGATGAGAGACTGCGCGTCCAATGGCACTATTGAATAGACACCATAAAACCTTAAAAAGCTTTCATGCTCAGAGCACCTTCGTGTAGCTGCAGTTAGAATTTGCGATCGATGACATTATTTTATAAACAGCTTTCTCTCCCTGCTTTTAATAGTTAAGCGTAATCATGGAATGTAGCGAAAAGTGGTAACCTTCTGCACTAAAGTTAGTCAACAACAGTATCAGAGTTCAAGTTTCTCCCAGAGAGAGAGAGAGAGAGAGAGAATATCTTATGATATCTTATGAATGGTTTCACTCCAGTGGGAGGAAGATTACCTCGTCGAGGTCCTCCCATTTGGATGTTATACAGTTTGGTAGAGCAATGAATACTTCCGTCCAGCGTTTTTTTCTCTGTAGAGAGAGAGAGAGAGAGAGAGAGAGAGAGAGAGAGAGAGAGAGAGAGAGGAGGGGGGAGAGTCTGTGTGACGTCCTTCATCTCATGATGGGGAACTTCCGGAAAAACATTGTCGGTGCTCTACAAAGAATATCGAAATTTTGTAGGACTAACTCGCATCTTAATATGTATAACGTGTAAGCATGAATGTGTGCATGCATTTTGTTTAACAATATATATATATATATATATATATATATATATATATATATATATATATATATATATATATATATATATATATATAATGTGTGTGTGTTTATTATTATTATTATTATTATTATTATTATTATTATTATTATATTATTATTATTATTATTATTATTATTTCAGCACCAGTGTTAATTTTGTTCTATGTGAAACGTGTTTTATATCTCCAACATGATAGTGTAGAAAAAACAGGATCAGTCCCAATCCCTTTAGTCTGTTAAAATCCTTTAGACTGACTCATTCTAAATGTTGTCTTCTCTGTAGTTGACCTGATTTGACTAACTTGAATGAACTATTTTTACCCCTTTCATAAGCTACGTTACTGGCGTGTTCCTGTACAATACTCTTTGTTGTTTATTCGTTATTTCTGTTCTTTTCGTTTTTCTTTTTCGCTTATCCTTGAGAATTCCTGGAGTTCCATTTTGTTTCTGATTTTGCTCCACGTCTTAGCTTCTTGTGTTATTTGTTTGGTTTCTATTATAAGATTGAATATTTTCACTGTCTCGCGCGTTTGGGTGTTCTATTCGGTGAGCAATAGAGTCCAAATTTATCAGACGCTTTACACGAACTAAAAGCAGCCATATCTACCTCCATCATGTATATGTATATATATATATATATATATATATATATATATATATATATATATATATATATATATATATATATATATATATATATATACATATATATATATATATATATATATATATATATATATATATATATATAGATATATATACTGTATATACATGGAGGTAGATAGGGGCTGCTTCTAGTTCGTGTAAAGCATCTAATAAATTTGGATTCTATTGCCCACCGAAATTATGTATATACTTGTGTGTGTGTGTGTGTATATATATGTATATATATATATATATATATATATATATATATATATATATATATATATATATATATAAATGGATATATATGTATGTATATATATATATATATATATATATATATATATATATATATATATATATGCACATATATATATGTATACATCTACATATCTATCTATGCATTTTTCAAGATGCAAAGTTCATTAAATAATGGGAGAATTGTAGGAAAAGTCGAGGGAGAGACAATGATCTTATTCTTCGCCTTCTCGTCTTCTTAAGAGAGGTGGTGATGGTGGACGCTGAGTAAGAGCGACGAAAAGAAAACAGAGCTGTCTTCTCCTCCTTTGTCTTAGGCCACATGAGCCCCTGTTTTTAAACCTTTCTCTTAAAAAGGAGACTCGTCTAATTGGATGTGAAGAACACGCTTTTAATCGAAGTTTTCTCTACACCAGATTGTAATTAGTATTCGTAGTAATTCAAAATAATATTTCATAAGCCGAAAACTGAACTTATCTATTTTATTTCGGTCCCGAACCCTTTCTATGAAGTCTGTTTCATTTCAGTTCCGAACCCTTTCTGTCATAGAAAAAGTTCGAAAGGCAGAATTCGTAATATCGGCTTTCATTCATTTATAGCGAAGCTACAATTACAGCGCAAGGATCAAACACCCGCATATTAATCCTTTTCCTCGCCAGCTGATCAGGTTTCCTTTGTGTTGCTCTAATGCTCATGCACTGGCACATTTGCTCTTCGTATTTCTTTCATCCAGATTTCAGAATCTGATATTAGACCTTGACATGCTTACCCCTCCCTCACCAGTGCTCCTTCTTTAGAAACCTACTGTGCGCGGAGCCTGAAGAATTTTGCTCTTACTATTTTTGTTTCTTGTTTCAATAACTGAAATTTTTGCCAGTGTAAAGGTCCTAACCCCATAAAGTTGGTTTTATTATACGCTTTTATTTAGCTTGCTTTTTTGTCTGTTTGATTGTTTGTTTGTTTGTCTGGGTCAAATCTTGTAACTAAATTTTCGACCTGTTCCCTTCGTCTGATGGACTTAAAATTTTGAATGATTACTCAATCCCGGTGACAGTACAACCTTACACAATCAGTAGGTCAGCAGTGACCTCTAGTTACTCTACAGTGACCTCTCCTAGTATCTCAGGATTTGTATGACGTGAATCACTCTACGGATGTCCATACCCTCTTTGACTCAGTAGGCTAATTTAATAGCTGCGGATTTTGCAAACCTTCTTTGGCTCGACAGGTATTATAGAATAACAAGTTCAATTTCGTTAGTACAGTCATAAATTTTTTACAAATTCTGTCAAGACTAAAAGGTATAAAATAAAAAAAAAATAAAAATTAAAGCACCCTTTTATTAAAATGAGCTAAAAAGTAAAAAATAACTTTTTGAGACACACCAGGATTTTCTTACAATTAATCATGACTAAAAAAAAGTGTGGACGCAAAACATGGAAGGAAATGCTACAAGAAAAAATACTTGCAGCATTACCTTCTATGTTTGTCGCCCACGCGTTTATTCTTATAGTCATGATTAATTGTAAGAAAATCCTGGTGTGTCTCAAAAAGTTATTTTTTACTTTTTAGTCCATTGTA
The DNA here is from genome assembly GCF_040412425.1 of Macrobrachium rosenbergii. Classification (NCBI taxonomy): domain Eukaryota; kingdom Metazoa; phylum Arthropoda; class Malacostraca; order Decapoda; family Palaemonidae; genus Macrobrachium; species Macrobrachium rosenbergii. The sequence goes on from NC_089761.1 coordinate 66,475,475, forward strand.
ATAAATGTTTTAAAAAATTTATTTTATATAGTTTTTTAAGCTTTCTCGTCCTCTTAGTACTTTATTTAAATATGTATGTATTTATATAAATATGTTTGTATGTGTGTATATATATATATATATATGTGTGGGTGTGTAGGGCGCACCTTACGTATATGGATACATTTATGCATCCATACACAAGTACATTCACACACAAACACACACGCATATATAAATTTATGTGTGTGTGTGTGTGTGTGTGTGGGTGGAGGAGCACATAGTAGATAACTGTCCGCTGGCATACCACCCTCTGTTTTGTTAATGGTATACATCAAAATGTGAAGTTTACCATTGAACACGAAAATAATAACGCGCTATCCTTTTTAGACGTTTTAGTTTTTAGGAATAACGATCGTTTTAATACCACGATTTTTGGAAAAAACACATTTTCGGGTCTGTGATCTAACTTTTACATTTATAGCTTTCCTTATTTTAAGTTAAATTCATTATCGACCCAATTACACAGGGCTTTTACTTTGACATCCACGAGTAAATAATGTATCTTCAGAAGTATTTCGTTGACAACTGCCTCCCATCCAAGCTGTTTTTTAGGAACGTTAACAAATTTGTAAACAAAGTTTTCAGTCCCAAATTCGCTGTACCTACTGTTCCAAAACTGCCCTTTTTTGCCAGTCTTCCACTAATACATAAGAAGAGATTTTATGAAGAGTTATATAAAGTCATCAATCGCCATATTCCGGCCATTAATTTAAATCTCATTCCAAGAAACCCTTTAACGATCGGCTTTCTGTTCAAGTACAAAGAAGAGCTAAGGTCACTAATGACCTCCGGTGTAATATACAAATTCGCTTGCCCCAGATGTGACCTGGGGACATAATGTCGGCTGCAGACGGAGGTTGCTGAAGGTGAGAATAGATTCTCATCGCGGTGTTAGCTACAGAACAGGGTTAAGCTATGGAACCCTGAATTCTTTAACATACGTGACCATGTGCTTAAATGTAAACATCAAATAGAATATGATGGTTTTGATATATTAGGTAGAGCCTCGATGACCAACTTCTAACAGTTCTGGAATCATTATTTATTAAACAAATTGTTATGCAGTTAAACTGCCAGTCCTCTGCCACGCCTCTGTACCTGTCGTGAGTGTTCCTGGAACACCAATGTGCCCTTCGTTGTCACTCGACTGTCTTTCTTCTTGAATATAGGTGTGCCTTCTATTCTGTATTTCAATCTTATTTATCAGCTTTAATCATCCTTATAACAACTGTAAATTTTAATTTTCGTTTTTGTCAGAGTCATTTTAATGTTTGTAAATTCGTTTGTCTTTTTAGCCTTGAAAATGGCACTTGTAGTCCTGAAACGTCGGCAATCATAATAAACCCATGTGGCTTGATTAATATATATATATATATATATATATATATATATATATATATATATATATATATATATATATATATATATACATACATATATATATACATACATACATACATACATACATACATACATACATACATACATACATACATACATACCAGAGATAGGTAGATAAATAGATATTTGTCGGTGTATATTTCTGCTTTGCGGAACTAAGTAGCCTGTTTTAAAATATGTGCTTTATTTTGTCCGTTTCAAATAAACGGCAAGGCGTTCGTTACGGTTGTGCGCAGACGACACGGGGGCGAGGAGGCCGGGTTCTTGAAGACTGTAATTAAAAACTGATTTATTTCCGAGAGCTCAGGGTACCTACTAGAGTTATTTGTCTCAATCTAAACTTTCAGCATATGTAGTCGACTGGTAACGTACTTCGTACACAAGGAAAAAAAAAATTTTCCATATACAGAAGGACAAACAAATTCTTTATTATTTTCTCACGCAAGTTTAACCTGAGTAAGGAAGACAGAATGCCACAAACCGAAGGGTCCCAGTACTGGAAGCAGCTCAGTACGGAAATATGAAATAGATAAGTGAAGAATAAACTATAAAAGAGAAATAGCAAAAAATATCGAATAAGGAAACGCAAAAAAATAGAACCAAATAAAATCAAGTACAAGAAAAGAGGACTGACATGATCAAGTAAGAACGAAAAGTCTGCCATGCGACATCATATAATATAGAAAGAAAGTACAGTTGGGTCTGCCCCAGTCTTTTCTGCCGTTTCCTCCACTTCCTTTGAAAACAAATTGTATCTTTCTTCCTTATTCCCTACCTTCCATCTCCTGTACTATCCCAACCTATCTTGTACAGTAGAAGTATTCACCGGAATAGAAGTATTCGCGAGATCTATGTACTACAACAGCTACAGAGACCTATAACTTCTGCCTGTTTCCTGAAAGCGTAAAAATTCAAAAGAAAATCAATGAAGAAAATCTCCAAACTAGATGGAATGCCAACCTACGTTGGTTAGAAGACTGGTTGGTGCTTAAACCATTACACCACTAAGTATGCTCCTATTAACGCTGGGTTTTTATTTCTAAATAGAAATATCCTGATTAGCAAGCGTTATCGATCTTCGTCCTGATTATATTTTTAAAATCCTTTCATGCCTTCAGGCAAGCTGCTTCTCTGAGGTAAATAGAAATCAGTAGAAAATCGGGAGACCAGCGCTTCAAAATGTTAAAGGTCACCAAACTTTCAGTTTCTGCCCTGTACTTCAAAATGTCAGGGAATGAATTATGCTCATGGCAAATTGGGGATATTTTCTTAAGTGAATTTTCCCTCTTTCTTCCTTTTGCGAAAGAAATTGCGTGGAAAGAAAGAGCTTCAATTAAGATGAGACTTAGCAAATTTTCGGATCTCTTGATGAACAAGTCATCCCACACATGTAGCAGATCATTCCACTCAGAATGAATCTGTCTTATTGCCGTTGATTCTGTAAATGTTTTTGACCCAAGAAACAATTTCCTGAAAATTATATAGATGAAGAGTGAAAGTCTCGAAAGTATCAGATTTGGAATATTTAGTGACAAAAAATTTTGCTCTGTGAATTGCAAACAAAATTAAATTCACTCTGAAATAAAGCCAAGAAACTTACCAGAAAGTACAAACTATTTCCAATATTTTCTAATATATATATATATATATATATATATATATATATATATATATATATATATATATATATATATATATATATATATATATATATATATATATATATATTATATATATATATATATATATATATATATATATATATATATATATATATACATACATATATATATATATATATATATATATATATATATATATATATATATATATATATATATATATATATATATATATATATAAAATGAAGATTTAGTGCGAAAGTTTAGCAGTATTACATGTGAAGTTCCAATCCAGGATTTCAGATTTCTCTTGATTTAATGCATTAGATTATTGATGTTCCTGATTCCAAAATGTTTTATAAGAATAAAAGATTTTTCAGTTTTAAAGAATATGTGCTAGAAGCTTTTGCAATAAAAAAACAAAATATTATTTTTATTTAAGCAGGAGTGTTAATCTGTGGCTAAAAGCAATACGCAGGAAACATTGCTGTACTTGAAATACAGCGATGATAATATTTAACCCTTTTATTCTTTATCATTTGTATATTTTCAGGAATGAGCAGTATCTTATAGAGTATATTAACTGAGATACAACTTCATATAAAAACATTTCCAGGTGGAATTTTATTTTTCCTAAATCCTTCGAGGGAAATGATTCAGAAATCAGTTGCCATTTTGCCGATATTTAAGTAAACGGCATGATCGGTGATGCTGCAAATCTGACGCGGATTTATTGAAGTCGTTGGGTCCTGACATAACTGGAATGATGATAATCGCTCAGATTTTCCCGAACGATACACTCGGTCGTTTGTTTTGCTCGAATTGTTCCAGTGAGGATTTCTAACTCTGACCTTTCACCTCGTCAGTGAAAAATGTCTTGGCATTCTCCTTGATAAGAAACTGGATTGGTCATCGCTAAACGAGACTTTAATATTAAGAGTTAAGAAATTGTTCGACATTTCCAAAGTTGTTCAGCTGTTACGAATGTAAAGGTAGAGACAGGAGATGACTCTCCAAAATAAGACATCTTTGTGAAATTACCTACCAAGAGCTAGATAGCGTGCACAGGGCTCTCTCAAGAATGTGGGCTGCTGCATTTCTGATATATATTTCAAATTAATGTGTTTTAAACTGATGCTGATGAGTTCATATAGAAGGATAAGGGAAACAAAAAATTCAGGCCCTTCATTAGAGGTCGATGATTTTGTTGCAAAATACTCAAGGAAAATGTAGTGAAGCCTACTGAAATAATTTTTATTATATCTCTCTCTCTCTCTCTCTCTCTCTCTCTCTCTCTCTCTCTCTCTCTTTTCCTTTAGACTTGTTCTTTGTTATTTCTTGTTCTATTAATCTCGTGATTTTTTTTTATTCTCTGTCGCGCAAAAGTGATTTTATAATCGTGTACGAAAGAGAATTTCCTTCACTCCTGCTCATGCGTTCTTCCATTAAGCTATCGAACTGCATCAACTCGGCTATCAGAGAAACGGCGCAAGACTTGCCCTGGTTAAACATACCAAGAATTGAATCCAATAATGCTGTTGGAGCGCCGTCGTATCTGAGCGCTTGTTCCTGATACGGTTGAGCTCTTGACAACTTCTTTTACTGTCGTGGACTCGGACCTTACATTCTTGGCATACTCTTTGGGCTGAGGGTTAAGTGCGCCTTGAGTACAAAGCAAATGTTATTTTGAGAACTGAAGACCGATTTCGTGTATGTGTTTTGAGCTGTATTGGCTGAGTGACGAGAACTTCCTCGTTAGTTCGTCGAGAATAATATGCTGAGGGTGAGAGTGTGAAGTGAAGTCCTGTCGCACTTTGATAGTTTGTCGTTCCCGTTGCGTCACAAGTCAGAGTAAGACTCTTGATTTTTTGTTTTTCATTCTCTTCATAAGCTGACCCCTCTGCATCAGGAACAGCTGGAATAATAATAATAATAATAATAATTGCGAAATTATGACGTAATAATTGTTCTGCATCCCAGAGCTTATACATTGCTCTATTGTTCAACAAGAGGAGTCTGCATTTATTGCGTTAAGACCTTTTATTATCAACAATATTCTGTTCATGAAATAATTTGAGCGGTAAAAGACCCCCTTTCTCAGTTTAAGTCCTTCGTGGACACTTCCTACGTAGCAAATAAACACAGGAATATTTGCGGCATGCTATTGGTCACCGGCAACGCCACAACACACCTCCGGTTACCTGTTACCGGGGCGGGGGGATGTGCGTCTTAATAAGTCAGGTGGTAGTGGGAGCTAGATTAGAGGGAGAGGCATTAAGGCTGTTTTAGTGCTACTCTCGCATAACTTGATAGCGAGAAAGAGATCCTCTCTCTCTCTCTCTCTCTCTCTCTCTCTCTCTCCAGGATATTAGGGTTATAACTGCCACCCAATTGTTGGGGGCAAAATATACCTGTTCGTTACGAGTTATGAACACTCTAATTGGCTATGAAATACCTGTGACGATATAACAAGGGAAGCAGTCAAATGCACAGATGTTAGTTCGCAACGACGGTTTATAGAATTTACACTTTACACACACACACATTATGCAGATATATCACGTATATGTGTGTGGGTGTTTGTATGTGTGTATAGAGACATATACACTAAAAACTGTAATAGGGCAGACAGTAGTAGTTGCTTCGAAATATCTTGAACATCTTTGAAAATGAGACGTAAAGGGAGGCAAACAAGACTTGAGGTTGTCTGAAACAAAACTCAGAATATGGCAACACTGAACTAAAAAAAAACTTGCAGACGACTGTTTGTTAGCGAAATTTCCCCGGCAACAAACCCGCCACTCTTTATATTTCCACAGCTCTTAGAAAGAAGGGCCACGTGACAAGAGAACATCATTTAACAGTCACTGAATACGATAAAAAGATTAAAGGACGATTTAGTATCGCTGACTAAGCGACCGCACTCGAGGGATATTTTACGTGCCAGGAAATCAATGCTGAATTGAACAGTGAAAATTGCTAGTCTTTTCTGTCCGGTGTTGTGATTGATCACATAGGAGACTAAACATATTTATTATCTCTTCTTTCTTTTGTCTGCTCGACTGAATACATACCTAAATTTTTCACCAAAATATTTTTCTTCAACCTCATGTTTTATGGACGCATACGATTGCGGTACATTGACCAAGGCGTTCTCAGTCTGAATTTACAATACCGCAAACTCCAAAACTAAGTTTGTTTGTGGAAACCACAGCGCCACAAACAAATGCACACTTATATTTCCAGGGAATTTAGTTACAGCTTCGGCTGACATGATCGAGTGATTCTGCACAAGCATTACTTTACCACCACTCTACTGTCTTTTCACCTAAGGTTCTGCACCTTGTAGTAATGACACGAATAGGGAGGTCTTTGAAAAAAATTATTATTCATAATGTAAGAAATTTATCACTGGATTTCTAAAATTTTGACGTGGCATTTATACAAAAATCCTTGCATTGTACAAAAAAATGAAAAGAGACCCAAGACATATTTAATGTGACGTTGAATCTAGAACTTTACAAGATCACATGAAGGATTGAAAACTTTGAGCCTAAACTCTTTCACCATGCGTACGCCCTTCTCTTACTTTGGAGATGTTTTTCTAAATGCGAATTTAGTTTGCGTTGGCGGTATTGCGCATTTACTTTCAGTGCTTTCTCATATTCTAACAATTATACGTATGGTATCAATCCGTGGCACATTTATGCGCCCTGATTTGCTTATCGACTAGAAAGGAATATCTGGACAAGACATTAGGAGGAAAAAATAGAACAAGCTTAGCAGTGCTTCGTGTCCATTAATTGAGCCTGAAAATCTTAATCAACTTAAAACATCAGCGAAAATCTGCGGTACAGTTACTCCAACTTATGAATCTTGATGGAGGTCAAAATGGCGGCATAACAACAAAGTTAATGTTTTCAGACGTATTGTCCCAGTTTCTGGAGAGAATCCTTTCCTTAGGCCTTTCAGTTTGCAATTAATCTGGGTAATCCTTAGGGATCACTTGACTTTGTCACCACCTTATCTCCGATTTTTTGGCGTTTGTTGTGGGTCTGGTTATCAACCAAATAAGAGCGACATACACCAACGTCTTTATGATGTGAAGATCTGATCCGCGTTTTAATTTATATTGAATGAAAAGACAAAAAATAGATATCATTATTAACAATACATAGAAAGCCATGTGACAAGTCAACTGCAATAACATGATGGTTATTCATTTAATTAAAGCATTTCCTTGGGTGGACGGGCTTGACTTTAGTTTCGAAAAGCCGTCTCTCGAAACTCTGGAAAGTCAACCCTCTTACTCTGAACCCTTGCATCCGAGTGCAAAAAAAACGGCACATTATTTGACCCTTTCATCCTCAAGTAATAAATTCGTTAATAACCAACTTCCTTATCTCTCTCTCTCTCTCTCTCTCTCTCTCTCTCTCTCTCTCTCTCTCTCTCTCTCTCTCTCTCTCTTTCGGTAGGGAGATACTCCCATGATAATGTAAATTTATATTATCAGAACAATAACTGTAGACATTTAATGCGTGAGATGTACTGTATCATTTAACGATGTTATTTAACAATGCAAAATTGTTGCTCAAAGTTTGCATTATTTGAGTTCTAACAAATGATCATTAATAATTCCTTAAACAAATGAAGAGCCCTTACAATATGCTTGTTATTTCGTTGTAGTTTCTTAGTGT
>NC_089761.1:66488236-66490736 GCF_040412425.1 Macrobrachium rosenbergii
TCTTAAAATTGCTAAGGGTTTTAGGGCCGTTTTTATTTTTCCTTTGGTATATAATGATCATTCATTTAAGATAGACAATTATTTTCTGGCTATATATACATGTGTACTCACAGTATGCTCATCAATAACAAACAGAGATGCTTGTTCACATGTATGCGGGTATGAACATAAATTAATATTTTTTATAAAAGTAAAGTTTCTAAGATTGCTGTGTTAGGTGAATCTTAAGTAGATGGTGATTTTTTTTCCTCTGACTGGGTTTGAACGGCCTATGTAATTTTTCGAAAGAGGCTTTTTTTTGTCTAGTGTTGCTTATTTAGCACATATTTATTCTTAGAGTTTATAACCGTTGTTGTTTGAAACTAGATTAATGATGTCCAGCCCATCAGCCCTATACGATAAAAGGTTTGATTCCATTCTGCATACATCCAACCAAAAAAATTTTAACAATAAGGAACGTTTCTGAAAGTTATACAATTATTGTGCTTCATGTGAATAAAATGTTCAATGATGTTTTTGATTAACACAGTCTGAATGTTTTTGTGTATGCTCTCTCAGTCATGTGACACAGACGTTGTCTTTCACAGTGTGTTCTGTATCCATAAATCCAAGTGTCCTCTGCACATTGTCCCTTCATAAGTCATTAAACATTTAATATTTATTTCATAATTAATTGAATTTCCTCTGTATCACCATTATGTATCAAAATTGTGAATCAGTTCTTTGTATATTATTAATATATATATCGCATCACATCCACTCACACGAAAATACAGTTAAAAGGATACAGTGTATCATAAGTATCCTACACGCACGCTCAGAGAGAGAGAGAGAGAGAGAGAGAGAGAGAGAGAGAGAGAGAGAGAGAGAGAGAGAGAGAGAGTTCGGCAAAAGAAGGACCTTGTTGCATTACCATCAAAGAACCTTCTATAAACTGAAAGCATCTTGTGTTGTAAGAAAAACACGGACAGACCTTATCCTTGTCTGTGCTGGCGGAGCGTCCCCTTTGTAGAAGAGCAAATCTGGCAATTGCGTTAAATAAAACCTGTGCTTTAGGAAAGGGGGTTTTCATGCTTGCGTTCATAAGATGTTCGAAACTTCCCAAGACTCAACGCCATGTGACCTTTCATACCTTTACTTTCGTTTGGCCATGTCAAATTTTTTGCGATAACGAACAGATGTTTTGCATCAGCTAAATAAATCATTTGTTAACTGATTTTATCTAAGAAAATTATAAGCTTTGATGTTTAATAGTCCATTATGCGGGCTTATTTCGTCCATCATGAATATGTAGGCCTGACCTTAACAGTCGCTGCTCTATCATGAAGGGCGCATTTAGCGAAGCGTATCTATTCCCTTATTATCATATAATCGGTAGCGCTTTTGTGTCGCGCTTCTGAAGGAAAAACCGAACAAGGCCTTCCCATTATGGGTACATCGCATTTCCATTAGGAATCCGTAACCTTGAAGGACAGCCGTGGCGTAAGTAAATCTACACTCTCCGGTTCGCTCGTCTGCAGAGCATCAAATGGCTCTCCTCCACTTCACTGAAAGCCTGCTGCTCAGGTAGTCTTCGGTGCAGTGCTTTTTTTCTTCAGTTCTTTGTTCCTGAGACCAGGGTATGTAAGTACAGCGTTATTTTTTTGATGTTCTGGTCTGCAGCGTTCATGATTGGGTGGTACACCTTTTGGGAAAAGGGGGTATATATTGTACAAAACCCAATTACTTACGATACCAAGGTCATCCGAAATGGTGGAGATTATAATAACCTGTTCTTTTGGCTATGGCGAGGTGGCTCGCGGAAAGTTCTCACTGATTGGTTGAATGTGTAAATACCAACAGCAGCCTTATGTAAGTAAAAGCCAGAAGGTCGACTGCTGACCAAGGTTCTGAAGGCAAACATACATTGCATATTATGACCAGCTGAAAAGAAACGGTCTAGGAAGTAAAATGTCGAATATTTTTAAAATCAAGATCTGTAAGCGCTGAAGTCAAAGGATATCTCCTGATTAACACCTTACTTGATTATCAATCTCATTATTACGGGAAATAATTAGCTACTAAATTTCTTAAACAAAATAATGTGGCTTCGATAAAATTAAGCAGCTTTTATGATTATGGTCACAGTTGTATCAAAAACAATTTATGTTCGATTTTTCAACGGATATTATATTTCTGTTACTACGCTTGCGCTCACCACCAGCACCACTACTGCCACCCATATTGCTGCCATTGATAATTGTAATAATCACAACAATAATGAAAAAACAGTTGTCCACTAAGATATAAAAGCAGCAGTCTTAACCGTCAATGTGACGTGGAATAAAATCCTTAGTATCTCTGTTTCATAATCGTGATCCGCTAAGTAGACCTGCAGAGCGAGAGATTTCTTTGTTGGCGTCATTTTGGTCCTGTCACCTACGTCACGCAGCCTGTGTGGTTGGATGAAGTTCTTCAGCAGTATTTTAGAAATACTAAAGGTACACACACATGCTATGAT